>NC_057771.1:14873656-15173656 GCF_014825855.1 Bombus pyrosoma | reverse complement strand
TTTCGAGGTACGGCGCGGCAAGTCGAGATCCATCTAGATAAAGACTCGCGGGGCAACGATCCGTATCGACCGACTGGAAGGACAATTGGAACTGAGATTTCGTAACGGCGACATAAACGTAAAGGCAAACGATCGCGGCACGACGCCTTCTCCTTGTAGACACAATCCGGGAATGCTGCTGTATCGTTCGTTCCGGCGTGCTCGGATACGAATTAAAATTCTGTGAATGCCAGCTCGTTCGTGAACGGTTCGTTAATGGTACGCGGTGAGCGGTGTCGAATCGATTTTTTTCGCCGGACTTCCACTTTATTCCCAAGATGTTCTCGGGATGTGAACAGAGAGACAGAGAGCGAGAGAGGCAGAGAGAGAGAGAGAGAGAGAGAGAGACTGCTCGCGGATAATCGAACGCCAAATCACGTTTCCCTCGTATATACTTTATCGTACGCTCGGAATCGATTCTCTATCGTGTGACTAATTTCTGTGAATTATCCTGAAAGATGAAAGATACGTGAACAGCGAACAACGGAGAGACCAAACTATAATTTTCGTCGAGTGTACGGGTGAAGAAAAGGAGAAGTTTCGACGAAAGCTGCGTGCCACCGCGGGGTCCAATCCCACGGCGGCATGGACGTTGAATTATCGTCGAACCGTTAACAGGCGAAGAAATAACGAAGACTGGCTGCCCGGCGAGTTCTCATCAGGACATTCACGAAATTTCTCCTCTAGGATACGTGTATATATATATGTATATGTATGTACATGTGTGAAACAGAGGTCAGCTTCAGGCTGCTGATGTAGCAGACAAAAATTCGATACGATCGTAGTTTGGTGGGTCTGTCGGTGCCGACAGGACTTTTCCTTGTTACGGTGGTCGGTAGTCCGGCGGAAAACACGTGTTCTAGCTACAGGACGTACAACAAGAGGGTTGTTCCATTCTCCTTCTGTGTTTCGGCATTCCTTGTCTCTTGTCGAGCACGAGGAATGTCTTCCCTCATCCTCATGTCATTGAGGAACACCGGGAAGATGAAAGACGTATCCTTACATCATCATTGACGATCACGTTGGAAAAGCTGGACCCTGATCAGCCAGATGCTGGACGAAGGGAACACGAAGCAGAAGAAGAAGCAGAAGATGAAGAAGAAGAGGAAGAGACGTGCATGAGAGCAAAGAAGTTGAGAGAGGGAGGAGTAGCGAAGAGGAGTGTAGGGAGATACGAGCTGGCACTGAGAAGGGAGAAAAAAAGGTGAAGGTGCAACGAGGTAGAAAGCAACCAGTTCAGGTCCAGGTATTCTATTATGCTCGGTTATCTAGATTATGGCATTCCTGCTTCGAGGAACCTGGCAACCTGGGGTGGACGGAATGGGGTGTTTCAGGATACCCGACTTCGCTCCGATCTCTCCCGTTCTCTCTCCTTCTGCGTCACGGTTTCGTTGCTTCGGAGCACCCATTAATCCTCTTCTGTCGGGTGAAACTCCGAAATTAAAAAAAATATATGTGTAGATATGTATGAAGGAGGATCTCCGGGCCAAGGAAACGGTCGGACACGAGGAGGCCAGGGACCCAGGTAGGCCGTTCCGAGGCGATCCCTTTTTCTGACTTCGAATCGTGGAATTTGTTATATCCCATTGAATTACGTTAAACCTTTCTTAAAACCTAGTGGTTCTGGTCGTTTGGTATAACCTTTATACACAACTCGGTCCTCTTTCACAAAAGAGTTGTTCGTTAGGTTGACGTTATTAGCGAGAAACGGAACCTGGCCGTTTCGAAGGTCGCGCGATCGAGTCAAATTATTTATTTGTCAATTCTGATCTGATAACGTCGTATAAATTGATACAGGATGTTCTCCGATATTCAAAAACCTATCTACGCGGATTCTCGGGAAATATCCGCTTTTCATCGTTAAGTATATGAATAGGTAAACGCATGTAAAAGAGGAGCCTGGACAAAACGGTGAGCCGAAAAATCCAGCAGCAGGTAGCCAAGTCCAGGTGTTATGTTGCCGTATCCTAGGTTTTTACGTCTTTGTTTTTAAAACCTCCTATCGTATTACACTAGTAGATTCCTTAGATCCGCGATCAGATTGTTCCAACTCGGAGCACATGGCGCCTGGCTGTAACTCGCGCGCAACCAAAATTTTCAGGCGGCCGGCGGAACAAACATTTTTAGGTAGATTGTTTGTCGAGATAAACGAACAAGGAGACGCAAGTCTTCTAAGACAAAAGCACTCTCGCCAGGTATTTCCATTGTCTTACCGTGTGGGTATAGGATCTTAGGAACTGGTGATTAGTCCGTTCGCAAATAACCTCGTGGCGCACGGCGCCTCTGGCAAATTGTATTCGTACAAATAGACCGAACCCGTGTCAACACGTCGTTCCATTAGCAGGCAAAATTCTGACTGTTTAGGGTGTGTCCACGTGAATCCAGGATTGTGGAGACCGTGGCCATTAGCGCGGATCAGAGGAACACGACCGCGAGTACCGGTTTTGTGTACGTCATCAGATAACTCTGTTAGATTTCTTTGTCTCGTCGAGGAATAGATAAGGGAATATGGAATCTAACACGATGATTAGAATGGACGACGAGAGCCGGCTAGAACAATGGACGGGGTAAAGAAACTGCGGGAAACACGATGCTCGTCGGAGAGATTAGAGGCGTACAAAGTACGGCTAGGTATGAGGAAGGAAAATTCTATGGTTTTTTGAATGAAGGAAAACGATGTACACTTTCGAACGAGTAAATAGAGGGAACAGATACGTCGATGCTGATAAGTAAGGAACGATTCGTGGAACCGCAGCAACGAGGGAATTCGAGGTATTTCGAATTGAGTGGATTCTATGGAAACGCATGAAAGTTTCGCGATGGTATCTTCAAACGTGTTCGGTTTCATTTCGGGATCCCTGGATATCTTGGTTTTTGAATTAATTAAGGATTTAATAGGCTCAAATTTTCACAGGATAAGTATAACGTTCTATGCAAATTTTGCTATGTTTCTTAACAAAAACGTACGATATCTGCGGATGAGATATTAGCATATTCACTTATTTTTTAAATTCAAGAAAAATCTCTTTCTAAGTATCGCATCGTTAATTTTTTCGTATCCACGGACAAAGCGTTTCTCGATTTTAATTTTGAAACTGATTGTTACCCTTATCGCTGGACTTGGCACCAAATGAAAAATCTCACTCAGAGCGTAGTACGATCGATGCGAAAAATCTGTATTCCTCGGCTTATTACTTCGAGAAGAACGCTGAAAGAGACAGTAGATAAACGCATGGCATCCTGAGAACCTCGCGGAAGCTCGAACAAAGAGACGTAGATCGTCAAGGATCGTCGATGATCCTTCGTTAACAAGTAACAGTACCGACATGTTTGCTCTTCGATAACCGCTATACCTAGTGAAAATCCCGAGAATCCTGTTTTCCATTCTCATGCAACGGCATCATTGCGGAAAACATCGCGAAACTCGCGACGCGATAGGATCGAACGATCGTTTCGGGTGTAACGAACGACGGCGGCGTCGCTCGGAAAGGCAACTGTGCCCGCTCCTCGAGGTGGATCGATTAATGAGGGCCGATAACGGGGATGATTACTTCATTACGCGTCGCCGCTTACCGTCCGGTAACGCGAAAGTCGTACCGTTCATTGAAGGTATGTCGAGGACTTGGAGGCGGAACAGCAGTGAACGCCAGCAGCAACGGCAGCAAGGGAGCGGGCACACGGTGCCAGGCAGCAAGGATTTAGTGCGATCAGGTCCTTGAAAGAGTCGTAAATGAGCGGTGCAGTGGTTTCTTGCCTGCCCCAGAGATGGCGCCGGCTGTATCGTTAAGAAACGCTTCGCGAAGGCTTCAACGAGGTTCGAAGACCTTTCGAACTGTTCCATCCACTTTGCAAATTATCCTTGCACCCACTAGCACGATAATTTACAAAACTAATATTAACGAATTGACAGGTTACGAGTTTTTTTTTTGTAAATACATTTGTAAGAGAGATTTGTAAATATTAGATTGCCCGAAATGTTTCTTTCGTTTTATAAGGAAATAATAGACGCAGAATGTTGTTTGTTTTATATTAGTTTATTGAATTATGCACGAACATAATAACAGAAATAGAACGAAATGGGTCATACTTAATTCAATAAAGTAATATAAAACAGAAATTGTCGTTCATCTATTATCATCTTATGAAACGAAACAAACTTTTCGAACAACCTAATATATATAATTTCTCTTATTAGCAAATTTGTTACTGTTATGGGAGATTTATCGGTATCGGCGAGTTGTAAGATTTAATCGATAATCGATAAAATGAATATTCTTTCTGCTGTTTGATCTAGCTTTGTACGATTTTATAGAGTAAAAAGACTTTTTGAAGAGCTTCACGTGAATTTTGAAGCAAGAACGTAGGCACGATCCTTCCAGTTGGAATTGGTGGAATTGTGGTTTAACGATAGAAGACCGACAAATTCTTAACAATTGATTATGTTTGATTAGTTCTAGGAATTGCGTGACTCACGTTGGGCCAATAAAACAACTGTTGGTGCCACTTGTGTTTTGGGGGAGAAACAGGGTAAACTAGTAGAATAATACTTGGGGTGGACTATGTGTGATCGAATACCTGGTTCCCTGTGACGAAGAAGTCTTCGATAATTTCGAAAAGCTACCACACGTCATGCAGAGATCCCATTCGACACAGGGAAAGAACCGATTAGAAGCTAGAAATCTAAGAAAGATTAGAATATATAGCTTGTAACTATCGATCGGCGTTCATGTACTCTATTCGTATCTGTGTCGTATGCATTCCCCTTCCGCGAAGTCTATAAAAGTAGCTGTCTGCTAGCTAGATAAAAATAGATAGCCATATCTACATTTAACACGGAATAAACAAGTATTACTCATGACCTCCTGTAACGTTAAAACAGTCCACGTACCAAGAATCCGTCATAGAATGGTATTTGCGATAGCTTCATCATTTAGCACGAAGCATTATTTAACGTTTCCAACCAAGATTTTGCTTCGATTCCATTGAAAGGCTATAAAAAAAGCAAACAACCGCGTGTATTATCAACATTTGACGAAGAATTTGTGGTTAGAGGATACGTCTTCGAGACACGCGCAGCTCCTTACGGACGAAGAAGCCTGTAACAGCGTTTGCACGTCGGCCGAGGCGAACGACTCACGAGCGGTGACTGTGTAAATGTAACATCATTGCGTGGCGTGGCCGCGTGTACGCGAAGAAACACGTATGCACACGTGACCAGCGCTGCGTACATCCCTGTGTGGACGTGAATGCACCGCTCATTACGGGATAATGGGTTATTTCGATCCTCCTCGAATTACCGAGTCGACAATGAGGGATTCGATTCGAAAAAGCCTCGCTGCTGTGCCCGCTCCCTCTCCTTTCTGTCTGACGGAGCCGCGAGTCCTTTCAGGGTCCCAGCAGCGAGCGATGGATTGGAAGCGAGATGGCGTAAAGAAAAAAAAAGGACGATAAAATGAAAAGGAGGAGGAAAGAGAAACAGAAGAGGAGCGGCTGGTGGCAGGGGGAGAGAGAGAGAGAGCACGGTCAGACGAAACAGGTCGAAAGAAAGGCACGAAGAGTTTTGGCCGGTGGCTCGAAAACCGAGGAGACAAATGAGGACGAGCGAGCGAGGATACGTCGGTAGAAGGGACCGTGAGGCAGTTGCTCTCTCGTTCGTTCTTCTCCTTCATCCTCCTTTTTCTCAGCGTGTTCAACGTCTCTTCATGGAACGCGCACCGCAGGACCTCGAGGTGCAATCTCCTGCACGGTTTTGCAGACGAAACGTGCACTTATACGCACTCATCATGTGCATATGCTTCCCGTCCTCTCTCCCTCTCTCTCTTTTTCTCCCACGCAACACGCAAATACGCATGTTCTTCCGTAATACCGAGTGAGTCTCTCCTTTATTCGAAGCACGGAAATCATCGACAGCTCGACGACTCTCTTCCCGGTGCGGTGAAACGGAAATTGGTATTTTACGAATCATTTCGTGGTCTCGAGGATGTCCAAGCGATGCGGCAAAATCGTTTGACCAAAGGTGGAACGGAATTTAGGACGTAGGAAACTGGGAACAAAGGGGACGGTTAACGCGATTGGTATCGATTTAACATAGCCGACATCGCAGTTTTTCTTTTTGGTGAGGAGGGCGATTTATGACTCTGTCCTAAATTCTCCGAGTTGGTTCGTTCTCCTATTGGTTTTTCACGCTCGAACGAAAGATTTCTTTCATTCGGCACCGATGAATTTGATTTCTACGTAAAAAGGAATGTACATGTTACGAGGAAGGTCTCGAAAGCCCTGTTAATTTCAAAAGTAATTAAGTAAAGATAAAAATAAAGTCGAAGGATACGGCAAGTGGCTTTATTAACTTGATCCAGTACGCCCGTCGTTTCCACTGAATTCATAACCGAAACGAAGCCCGTTAGGTATTTTAAAATTCATCCTGGAACGTTGCACCAGGCCGCGAAACGTGATGTTTCAGAAACCGGACAGCTTTTCATTCTCGTTCCTAACACTCCGTCAATTACGATCGATAATTGAGCCGCTATAGCCGCGCTCGGGGCCCCATTAAAATGCGTTAAAATTCTCAGCAAACGAAGGGAGTACGAGGCTCTTTGGCCAGAGACAAAAAACGAACGCGTCGATTATGAGCTAATTGGGCCAACGCGGGGCGACTTATCCCGCGAGTTCCCGTGGGAATAAAATTATTCGTCCGTTCGGCGCACACCTACGGCCGAACAAATATGCGGCTCCGTCTTCACGCAACCCACACAAACGCCACGTGCCTCCGTGAAATACTCGTGTGTGCATACACGCTGCTCGGGCCCGCAATTATTTTAAGTGTATAGCGATATCCGAGCAGCTATTAATGACGTTCCTCCGCAGATGAAATCGCGTGCTGACCAGGGATAACGCGTCCAACAGCGTATAGTGTATACACGTAGGCGCGAATTAATTGGTATAATAATGATCATTACGGTGCACCGTCTACAATCAAACGATACACTTTTTTTTCTGGCGGACAAACGTGTAACGTAGTCTCGTGCAAATGTTCGCCACCTGCTGAGCCGTGGAAATTTCTCATTGCGCGTATCCGTTCCCCCTTCAGGTGACGAAACCTATGGGAACATCGCGATTCGCGACGCCCTATCGACTGACAAACGCAGACGACCACACTCAGGGGATCATCTGGGAAAAATGGAATGCGTGGGTAACGCGAAATATCGTTCACGCTCCGTGCTAGATGATGGCTATCTGTCGACGCACAATACGCGATTACTTCGTAAGTCTGATATACGACCGCCGGTCCCCATCGATCGCTTCCCTACCCTCGGTTCTTGTTGGGCAAATATTAATTTCCACAGGCGGGAAAATTGATTTTAACCGTTGGCCGGATTTTAGGGTGGGCGTACACGGTCTGTTCGTTGAAATTGCAACGTTATGAAGAAATTTTGAGAACGTATGAAGCTTTGATCGAGCACTAATTCATATACTATACTGTTCTTTACCTAGTAAAGATTTAGGGTATCATGATATTTATCCTACCATAAACTCTGACGCAATTTTCCCTCTTCCTTTCTATCCCTCTAACCGACAACCCATCCATCGTCCATTTGTAGCAATATAACGAGGCGCACGAGGAATTAGGACATAAATTCCTGTGGAACGCACGCGTTTTATGGATTACGGTGTCGTACACGCCCTGCGAAGAACATGTAATCGCATGTAAGTCCTAACCACAATGTTACAGGGGTTTTTCGCTGTTGGCGAGGGTGCCCCTTCTTTTCCCCCGAGTATGGACCAGAGACACGGACAGCCGCAGAGGGGTTTTGTAACAGGAAACAGCTGCCGTTCGGGAAGGACACTTTTCTGACGATTTTACCAGGGTCCCTTTTCACGGATGCGATGGGCGCCGCCGCTTTCTCTCCTTCTTTCTTTCTGGACGTGTTTTCTCGACGCGTCTGGTTTCCAGTTTCCAGGCGATCCGTAGCTATTGGCCAAAGGCTCCGTTCGCGTTTAATTAACCGTAACGCGGTCTTCGTAGCTCGTAACGCCCCGACGTACGCTTTTTCTCCCTTACGCTGGTGACTCTCGAGTGTAAGGCATCCGTATTGTTGCCGGAGCAGGAAGCGGGAGGAGAGAGCACCGGTTGCATGGGACACACCGAGTAATGATGTACACGCGTGCTTACGCTAATAATGATCTTTTGTTTCTCGGCCTCTTTGCGGATTTTTACGAAAGATATTTAATACTGATAACGCCAGGATTTATTGCCAGCCGCCAGAGTCTGCTGGAGATAAACGTGCCTCTTGGAGCAGCTTCTCTCCCTCTCCTTCTCTCTCTCTCTATCTCTCTTTCTTTGAGCTACCCACAGGGACACAAGGGGTGGAGAAGGAGGAACTTTTTCCATGGTTGGAACTCTCCGAGTTGCTTCGCCAGTAAACGCTAACGACGAAGAGAACGGAATATTCCTTTCGCTTATGGTTCCTCGACATCGAGAGACATGGTCATAGGATTATCGATGTAGCTCGCGTTAAATTAGTGATATCGAGTTCGGTTAACAACAAATCGTACGCGCGCTGACGAATGCCTTGTCAACGATTCCGCTTTCCTTTTGCTGTGCGTCTTTTATTGCCTAATTAATCACGGTCACTTCCTCTTAGTGAGACAATCGCATTACAAAGCGATGATAGTCTCGTCGTCGAAAGTAAATCACGCGCAAGTGGATGGATGTAACTTATAATTCGTAAATCAGTCGGGAGAGTTTTCCGACCGGCGTTTCGCGCCACGTTTTCGCACTTTTTCGCGATCATAAATCGTTCTCCGCGAATATCACATAGAAGTGTATAAGAGTGTATTAATCATGGAAGAATTAAGAGAAACTCTCCCTCTCTCTCTCTCTCTTTGATCTGTGTGAGTCGTAGAACGTTAAACACGTGGTAACAGGAAGAAGGCGTCCTGCAAGTTCATGGAGATATTTACGCGCTGTCCGCGTACTCGTAAACGTCACCGGTGTGTCTTGCGTCTCGTTTTTCTCGCGTTGACCCGCGTTGACGCGATGCCACTACGGCCCGTTAGCTTTTAATGATGAATAATTAATTTGCCGCTCGTTAACCCATGCGCCACATCCTCCAGACACACGCGATTTAACGACACTTGTAATCAGCTGATTTGACAGAAACATTTCCTTCAAATCGAGTTTTCTTCTTCTATAATTACTTTAACCATAGGAAAATGACGAGCTTCTGTTCGTCGTGGTTTCGCGTATTTATGTAAAGATGCAGAAGCTCCGAGACCTCCTTCTGTAATTGTATGAAATACCATTTTATCTATTTAAAATAATTTGTCGTCTACTATTTTCAATAGCTAAACTACTAATCACACAACCGTCGTTAAACCAGGAATAAAATGTAAGGTTACTAGATGAAACGATTAGACTGGGATACAGACGATTTTATAGGTCGTTATTCACCCGCTTCGTGAGGCGGATTTCAATTTTCCTGTAGGAAGGGCGTCGCTTTAACGAGAAGGGAACCGATGACTTCAGGCTGGCGGTACTCGCAAATGTAGAGATTTCACACTGTTCGTAATGATACTTCGCAGAGCGAGCTATTTGCAGTGTACCATTTGACTTCTGTGCAATTTGCCTTCAGCGTAGTTTCGTCGTTTATTTTCCCAGACGTGATTAAACGAAGATCTCATTTTTCCTGCACGAAGGCCGCAAGATATCTCCTCTAAAGTTACATTTTTTATAATATTAACAAAAATTCTTGTTGCTTTTTTTGTCAGAGTTAGCGGAGTAATTAGGATCGGTCGATTCGTACGTGATCTCCAGGTTCTTTCCTATCGTCCCGTCGTGACGAAGGTGTTTCTTTGTTTCCGCGTGATTCGACACGGCAACGGCGTGCCGGCCGTCGGTTATTTCCATGAATCGGGCAGCGAATTCTCAATCTTCGGTACGAAGGGTACTAGTTTCCTCGGGGAAACCACTGATTTGTGGCTGCTGCAAATCGATGTTGCCTTAATACTCGAAGCTATAAAGCGCCACGAAACGAAGCTACCGAGAGCCGGATAATAGGAATCTTCGGTGGTTTTCAAAAACGAGCTTCTTGCTGCGTGTACACCGGCAATTTAATAACGGTACCGAGGCCGTGTTAAAGTGTAACGGTTTATGAAATCTACACCGCGCCGAAATTAAGATTTTTCGGGGTAACGCGCCACGGTGCACTCTAATTTTAGGCCGTGGCGCATCGTTAACGCTCGACTTGCTAAAACCGCCATTTTCGTATAATTAGCAATTTCTCCGCGTGTATATACACATAGATATTTCGTACGTAACGAACAATGATGCTGCAGATAACATGTCATTCCGTGTTGGTTTCGCAGACGATACGTTCGATTCGCAATTGTATCGAAATCTGTCACGCTTGTCGCTAGCATTACGCGTTAACAGCATAATTCTGACAGTCGTGAACTGCTTCGAAACGAATGATTTCGAGGAAACTATACGGGATCGAAGGCGTTAGATGTTGAGGATTCTGAATAGGATCTGTCACAACTGTTTGATAGTAAATTTATTCGAGTTATACCTGACTGACTGTATGAAATAATTGGATTCGCGATAAAGTAACGCTAGTTACTAATTTTGCGACGCTGGTTTCTCAATTTTTCATACTATTGCTTACAAAGCGACAAGCAGTTTTCATTGATCGTGATTTTTCTACTCGCGTTGCGAGATTGCGAGTAAATTAAAAGTAACTGACGAATCAATGGAACAGGTGACTGTACAGAAACGTTCTCTTATCAGATCCAGATATATCACTTTCTTTCTACTGTAGACTATATAATATAATAAAAAAATAAATTTACACGATCACGTTATTTGACACTAGCTCGATATGTTTACGCAAAGCTAGTTAAAATGCGAAACATTTTTGACACGCTGTGACGAATATCGTTGTTTGAATGCCATAAAGTGTCAGGAACATAGTACATATCGTAACGTGGAAACGAGTGTCATAAATATATTCTAATACGAATGCGTATAATCGTCTTTCAGGTGTCGATAATACCGGCACTGTTATCGTGAAATATAAAGTACAATTTAATACTTTGTCAGCACGTTGGTCTTGTTGCAGAATTAACGACGTGGCCGATCAAAAATACGACAGGCCGTGTTACGCGTATGTGCGAAACAAGTCGAATACGAAACCGTAAGCGCAACGACAACCAGAAACACTTATTGCACGGGCCGTTCCATGCCTTCCTGAACCCGATAGAATCGTCTAGCCGCGCGCGCGCGCTCGGAAGAGTAGAGAGTTCAATAATCTGCCGCGGCAGATCTTCTTGTCCGGCATTGAAGTCTCCAGCGGCGCTGCAGCATCTGCTGCCGCGATCGTGCCTCTGTCGTCGTTATTTCGCCAACGACATCGTGATCGTTTAAAATTCTTCTTTAAATCAATTATCTCCACGGAACTTGCCTGAGTAATTGGTCCCATGACGATTTAGATCCATTGCTACTCTGATTAAAAGAATAGTTTGAACGTTTCGTCGTCTTATTAACCAGAATTATCTTTCACCATATTTTTATTGAATATTAAATCGTTTTAACGTGTTCGACACAGGCAAGTAAAGAGATGCCAATTGTTTCTAACTGTTCCACCATAGTTACAAAGAGTCGAATTCTCGTCGAAAACACAACGAGGTAGTAAACGTCAAGCCTGGCGCGTTCTGGCCCGCCAGTAGAGAATACACTTGCCAGCGTAACATCGTGGAAACAGATTTATGATAATCAACGAGCCACTGGTCTCCATGCCTCGCATGACAGCTTTTTTCTCCCCGCACTCCTTTCTCTACCCTTGTTTTACGCTGAATTTCTTCAAGCGAATTTCGATTTTCCAATAAGCGGCCGAGATTTACACCCTCTTTATGCGCGCGGTCTCGCTTCTTCGACAAGAACACACTCTTCTTTCCAGCAGTATTTTTTCCCTCATTTTTCTCTCTTTCTGCCCTATCTTCTCCGTTTCCTTTTTGCTCGCTATATACGTGTTACTTCCTTTTCGATTTTTTTTCCGCGCGGGACGTGTTTTTTACTGCCCTTCGTACGTCCCTTGAAAAAGACAGTCTGACAACGTCCTTCTCCTTCGCGAAATGGATTCTCACACGTACGGGCACGCACACGTTCCAGAGTCCACCTCGTCCTGGCTGTAAGTAATGCATGCGCGACTTCAAACCGATCGTCAAAGTCAGCCGGACGTCGGGGCCTTATACGAGAGAGGAGAATAGGGTGCCCGGATTTCGTTGTACGATGTGCGCTGTGCACGCACACACTGTTGCGCCGGGCAACTTGAATACGCGCATTCAAGTTCTCGAGCACACCGTGCACGATAAAAAGTTATGTTAACTTTCCGCCGAATATCCACGCGATACTTTTCGGGGCGTTCCTTCAAAAATTTCGTTCTACTGTGGTAATTTTACGATATTCTTTACGGCAGAATTTCTACAAAATATCTTTTTCGATCGTCCATCGAATTTCTGGTAATTTTTCGTGGAACTTCGACGGATCTGCAGACCGCGTCCTTGAAAGTTCGATGGCGAGCAAAAATTTCGTTTTACGAGCGTTCTTTCTCGGACCGAATTAGTTGGCGGGATGTGCGCCGACAACGATGGCGAGATCGAGAAAACGATCGGCAAGAAACTACAGACGATCGAGAAAATTACGAGGCTGGCAAGTTTTTCACGCTCGTCGAAAAGGAGGCGAAGCGAGCGAAAAAAGAAATGATATCGCGTCGATTATAACGTTGACGCGAATCACGAGCGTGTTTCTTGTCCAACGCGTATCGTGCGCGAATTTACGCATTCACCGCCGCACCGGCGAGGATACTAAAAAGTAGTGCGAACTACGCAAATTGCCGAGCAAGACCTGCAAAAGAAATTGCTCGGCTAACAAGCTGCTTATAAGGACACCGCTTCCTCGAGTAACAAGAAAAAAAAAAGAAGAAAAAAAGAACGGGAACGTTACGAGCCTCTTACTAGCTCAATTCGTCGACAGGGTACTGTTACGGTAGCCCAGGATGATTTTCACGCGAAATCTAACCAAGTTACACGCGAATTTTCGGTACGTTCTTATACACGATGAGAATATGATTTTTTTACCGTTGTTTCACACACGAAACGAGTTATCCGGGACAAGTAGAAAAATACCGTGACAGATTAGATTAACTACGTAATGTGGATTTAATTGGCAGTGTGGTGAATCGAGCCTGCCGCTTCGGTTTGACGAGCGCCACTTTGATTTCGCTCGTCGTCCGAGCAGGAAGCGAGCAACAGAGAACGCACTTATAGATTTTTTTTCCAGATAAAATAACGAGCCTCGTTACCCGGCCAGATTTACACGTTTCGCGTGAAACTATGCTTATTCGCGATACAAAACGCGTGACGCGTAAATTCTGATGAGTATTATACACCTTGAATTACCGTAGCTTTCTTCATTCTCCCCTTTCTGCATGGATATGTTCTAGTTAACACTTTATAGCCGATTGTTTCTCGCGCACGTTCAATGACGACTGCGAATATCGAATATTCCGCATAAAGTAACGCGTCTGTCGTAATCTCTCTCCACGCGAGAAGATCATTGAGTTGGAAAAAACAAAACGCGATACTTGGTAAAATATTCGTTAATAAAGCGGAATAAAAATTCCCACAGATAGCGCATTTAGAGCTAAGCGCACGCATTAACCTATTGCCCTATAATATACAATCACACTCGCGCCGCAAATTATGGTCTAAACGCGGCTTAATATATCTCGACATTTTTCACCTGTCACGCTGTTCGAGCAGTTGTTATATAGGCAACACTGGCGCACGGAACCATTAAAAGGAACCGTATGGGTTTAACGGTTTAAAGTTGCAGAGAACATCGGTACCGAATAAAAACGACGTAAGGAAGTTGACACTCGCTAACGAATTTTACAGCCAGTTAGTCAAAGTTTAAGCACTCCTGCAGGACGAAGAAAATTGATCGGTCACGCGGCTACGCTGAAAGCAATTTCCCGTGGTTCTAGCTGCTGGAAATCGCCGTTTCTTCGCTTTTATCGTCGACGATTTGGACCGAGTCGACGTCGGAATGATCCCCATGGCTCGGTCCATTTCGCGAGCGCATTAAAGCGTGGCCGGCGTCGCGATGCACCCCTGTAATTTTGGCAGACACGATACCGCGGCTTCGTCGCGATAAAAGCTCCGCCGCGCCGGAAGCGCAGGATCGTTACTCAAAAGGCACGACGCCGCGAAAAATCGATTCTCCGGCGACCATCGCTACGAGACGCGTTTGGCACGCGTGCCAACGCGTGTATGCGTATTTGCACGAGACTCGACGAGCAGCAGACGCGAACAAAATGAATCTTTCACTGTCTCAAGGTCTGGGAAGTGTCACGTGGCGGAGGATTTTCCTCGCGCAGAGAAGAAAATTTGGATTTAGCTTACATGGAATTGGTGGTGTTCCAGTACATGCTGATCGTCTTTGCGCAGTTGCTCACAGTGGAGAGTAGAATCGTTTGCAGGCAGACGAAGAACACCAAAGTTACAAAGGACGTGGAAACCATCGTAACAACGTGGACGAACGAGCAGCGTGCACCGCGTCACCACTGCTCACCAAGAATACAACAATCAACAAACAACCACGACAAAAACAAGAATAACAAACAACGACACCTGCACTTTTGTTGTTGTCGTCCACAACCACCTTCCACCACTGTTGCACGGACACCACATCCACACTTCACTATTTTCGTTAGAATCGGTTCTCGTTTTCTTTTCTTCTTCTTCTTCCTGTCCTATCTCTTTTTTTTCCTATTTTTCTCACGTCGAAGATCGAAATTCTGGGACTCGCGTATCCTCGTTCGTCCCTCTTTATCCTCGATACATTCCTCTCACAACTCTCAGCTTTCGTCGAACTTTCAACGACCAACAAATCTTCCCACGTTTTTTGCACGCTCCTCTGGTTCCGTGTGTTCTACCGGAGCGTCTAACAGATCGAGAAAGTCGTCGAACGTTGACTTGACGAGTGGCGAAATTCTTTGATGAAATCGTCGGTGATGCGCGATTGGTCGTTAGAATCGGCGAAATTTCTCCGGTGTTCTGTTTCCAACGGTGTCCACCGTGGTTCGCGTTCCATGGGTCCACCCCGTGTTTCTCTCACCTGGAGCGCACCTTACTGGCCCTCTCATTGGTCTAACTTTGCCGGAATCCGATAGAAACGACGACGAACTGTCGATAGAGGATTCTATCTAATAGCTTCGTCGAACATGCGGCGCATCGGAGAGATGATTTTACGAAAAATCCACCGTTTGATAGATGGAAGGCTGTCGTTCGCAGACAGTAAGAGTATCCGACGCTCAGCGACGGGATCACGCGAATCACCGTACAATCGTGAACCTGCCAAGCATCTCACCAGCGACCCTTTTCTCTCGGATCGACGTTATTTCAGATGAATGAAAACCTTCGGCTAAATAACTATCGAAGATTTCTCACTGTAAATGCAAACTCTCACTGAACAATAAAAGCACCAGTCTCCTCTGTGACAATCCTGGCAGCTACCAGGAACAAGGAACAAGAAACTCTAGTCGTCAGAGATCGCACTGTGAAATCTCACGGGTGGACCAACACCAGAAATCTAGCGAAATGGAGCGGTGCCCTTTTACACCCGGAACACACCCCCGTATACTTTCTCACGCACTTAGGATCCGCACGGGTCGCATAACCAGTGAAACGGAGCGACGCTCTCTCACTTGTTCGATCAAGATCCGAACCGATATATCGGTTTCTGTATAAATCCAAGAGGACGATAGAACACTGAGAAAACTTCTTCGTTGACTTCTCGCCTCGATATGATCGTAGGCCGACACGCGTTACTCCGTTGAGGAGCGACTCGAGCAATGGTTTAAGAGGCACTCGCTGCGTCGAGACGAGCCCCGTGAACGCAGAGAGAACGGTACCTTCCTGCACGGTGTCGCGGACGCGTCTGTCGGCCGAGCGGACTGTCGCGGCCGTTCGTCTCGCGTCGGCAGACTCGAACGACGACCGGGGGTGTCGGGGAGCGCCGAGCGTTGCCGGAAACGCACGAAGCCCGAGGACCCTCGTTCCCTCCGTGGCTTCGCCGACGTGTCTTGCCTTGGTCCGCGACTACGCGGTATTACGCCGCCTGCTCGCGAGACGCGAGTTTCCGAGTGGCTCTCCCTGCGAGCGTGTTCCCGTCGCTTCGCTTCGTCTCGAAGCTCGGTTCGAAGCTCCGGATACGGAGAGTGTCGTCGGTACGCGACGCGAGATTCTCGTTTCTCGCACGAGGTGGAATCGTCGCGACCACCCGTGTAGATTGCACGCGGTGAATTTTCATTCTTTGGTCCATCGCGTCGCGGCAGAAAAGCAGTTCCCAGTTTCGAGTTCGTAGTTGTTCGAGTTTTCAACCGAACTCTCTCAGTTGACAGATTTATTTGTAACTGATCGACGTTGTTCAGGTATCCATGTATATCTTCGAAGAGAAGGTGCAGATCGATGTCGACGACGATAGGTGATTTCGATAGGTGATTTCGATGGCGGAAGGTTGGATAGGAGTTCGCGGGCGGTTGGGCGCGGACCGTGAACGTGAGAGTATTTGATCGGGACGGCACGAGGAGGAGAGGCACGAATTTCGGACAAATTTCATCGCAGCGAGCTCACGAGGTGCGGGAATTGGATTTTTTTAAAAGCAATTTTCCCGTGGAATTACGTTTCGTTAGTGGGGGGGGGGGGGCAACTTTATTCATCGCGTGCCATGTTTGGCCCGTAAGGCCCAAGTTTTCGAGGTCGATCGAACATTATTAAATGAATTCGCATAATTACCGCGCCGTTGATAAGATACGTAATTTCCTGTTTAAGATCCTTGGTTATCGTTCAACGCACTCGTTTAATATCGCCTCGTACGCGGATACACGGGGTGTTTCGGTCGCGTGCAAAAAACTTTTACTGTAGTCTCTGTAGTTATCGAAGGTACAATTACTGAAACTTTGATCGCGATCGTAACAATCTCTTAAATTGTATCACACTTTCGACAGCGGTAAAAGCTCAATATATAAATTCTCAATTGTACGATTGCCGAGGTTCGAAGTTAATAATTAAACGAGTTAATAATTGCCAGTTGGATATCGCTTTAATTATTTGCCATTCTACTTCTCGGATCTTTCTTCTTAAAGAAACCTATTCTGCACTTTATTACGTTACGTATCGATAGAAAATATCCAAGTATTTAACCTAAACAGTATTCATTTGCACTTTAGGTCGATTGTGTTAGTACTTACTATTCCAGTGAAGTTTTGAAATTTGAAGTTTACAAAGTGTGACGCATTTTTTATTTCAAAGTTTCCAGTGTTTGCAATATTCTAAGCTCTTATTTCCAGCTACGATATTGCACGTAGTTATAAAATTGCCAGTGTTGTAATTTTCGTGTTATAATCCAATTTATTTGAGAGGTACGTCAACATATTTAGACGAGTTACTACGTGCAAGTAGCTTATTGGACGTAAATCAGTTGAGATAGAATGTCAAACGCAATTCGGATCGTGGAGGGTTAAACTTCTATCATTACGTAAGTAGTATCAACAAAATCTATCCACATAATCCTCCCTTGAAATAATCTCTCGAAAAATTTCCTAAAATTCTGCAGACGTATGTCAAAACATCTCGTTCGTATCCGACTCTTTCTAACTTAAAAACAAAAGCAATTCGTTTTGAGAAGTAATCGATCCCTTTTATCAGCTATACCGACCGTGACTCTTCTATTTTTCGTGGCCATTTAGACGAGACCCTCTGCAATTTAATGAAAACGGCAACGAACACGATGATCGAGTTAGGGAAAGTTCGCGACAATGTGTTTTCGTTTAATCAGAGACCGGAGGATTCCGGGGCGTCCAGAAACCGTTCTGAGATTGTCGCGGCTGGCGTTGCGGCGGTACGTGCCGGAAAAGACAGTTTGACGTTCATTAACAAAAGCAAGCGGCGTGATAAATAGCAACGCGGGCAGTGTGGCGCGGAATTGCGAAACTCGGATGGAATTTAATTTCCAGAACGACGTACGGCGGCCCTCACCGCGCACGGCAACATTGTTTCTATCGAGTTGGAGCACACTGATTACACAACCGTCCCTTAAGCCTCATTACCGTCACTGAAAATTTCCATACAGCTGTAGGCATGAGCGGGCGAATGCAGAACCGCGCGTGGTAGAGAGGAGGCTCGTCCGGATCACGATTCGCCTCGAGTCCTATGAATTAGCGTCCCTCGTCGTTTTCTTTTCTCCCATTTTTATCATCTAGACGCGGGGGCTTTTAAGAGAGCGAGAGTGCTTTCTTGACTTACGATCGTCGTTAGTCCTCTCGTTTCCTGTTTCAATTTCGGCACGCGCCCTCATCGTTTCTCTACTCTTTGACGCGTTTCCTTTCTCCAACGTGTGGCGCTTTCATGTCTTCCGAAGGTTTTAATCTTCATCTAGTTTTCACGAGACTATTCGCGGGTGCAAATAATTCTTCGTGTTCGGTAAAAGGGATGTCGCGTAGAAAGCTTCTTTTTATCTAAGTGTCTATCAAGCTGAGAGAAAAAGTGCGAGATTGTAGTCTCTTTTAGAACAAGCAATCGATAGTCGTTCGTTTTGTATAGAATTTGTAGTAGGCACTTCCTTTGTCTGTCATGACAGTTTCATTTTTCCTATGATTCTGTGTTTAAACGTCTCATCCGAGTATATAGGTATTTTCCAAAGCGTGGACTTATAGAAGAAGACGAATGCAGACGTTTAAACAGACTACGTATTACGTTCAGATCAGAATACATGAATTAGAAAGAAGAGAAAGGACGATAGGGTGCATAGTTTGCAGCGTGTATACGTGCAATCGCGTCGAATGTGCTCGAGTACGTGGCGCCCTCCACGTAAGCCAGACATGGTGATCATCCTCTGCATTGCTGTGCCGTCTACAACGATCTTCTCGAGGGCATGGTTGTTGGTTCTCTTGGATCTCGAAGAACCGGTATCTACCCACGGATAGTCATGTCGGTCATTAGTTCGACTAATGTAACGCTTCAAATTCTATCGGGCCACGGCGCCGGGCTGCATTGCATCCTCCCACTAGAAAGTCGATGAATCGTTAATATAGAACAAGGAACACGCCCGATTCTAGAGAGATTCCATGCTTTTCACTTGGTCCATTTTTTTCTCTGCCCGAATGGAATATAGATTATGCCGAACTGTAATTTCTTTCGACCGCAACTATTCCTCTTCTTTCTTTTTTCTCCGCTTGTGTTTTTATGTTTCAGCGTTGATTGTTAGTCGGACTAGGTATGTTTTGAATTAATCGACGATGGAGAAGAGTTGATGTGACTCGTTAGTTAAAGAGGGTTCCCCGTTGCTTGTTTTCTCCGGGTTTTGTGATGGAATGAAGCGATCAGGAATGATAGAATCGTCAAGAGAGTGGAAGTGGAAATACGGACAAGGAGTACAACGAATCGATTATAACCGCCGGCTTGCTTTTTCCCTCGTTATGGGTGATTAAACAATCGTGTTTCGTCGCGTCTGTTCGTGTCTGCGGCCAAGTCTCGAGTGGCTCGTTAATGTTCGATGGTGTGTCTCTGTTTTATCCCACGAGGCTATGACTGCTAATATCGAGCTTATGTGAGAAGAAAGTCGTCATGAAGTGTATTCGTCGTGTAAAATACTAAGGAGAAATCTGTGTAAAATCTGTGCTCAATGATAAGTTACAATAAATCAAAGAATCTTTGTGGAACATCGAGTGTTGTTTATTCTATATCCATTCTGTTGAAAATCCTCTTCCTATTCACAGCTTTTCCTAACGACCGTCTTTCATCGAACTATTGTATTCTTTCTTTTCTACTACTTTTTAATCAGCGTATCAACATTATGTAGAAAGAACCTTAAAAGCAGTGAATAAATTGTCAATAAAAAGTCTGTCAAACAATCTACAAAGCAGATCGAATTCTGTCGTTGCATAGAAAACTTAGCCTAAGAACCGCTTTCAGTGGACCAATAGAATACAATTATTATCACCTTCGTACTTTTCGATCAATCGATCTGTTAACATTCCAAAGAACCTAAAGATCAGCAAATAAAAAGAATCCGTATTCGACGAAGGTAAAGAAAGGAGGAAGAGCCGAGTTTAGGGTTAACCAGGGTATTAATAGAGTCAAGTCACGTTCCATACCGCGATATCCTTAAATCGTCTTCAAACAGAGAGAACCGATCGAGGTCTCGAGATCGTTGATCCACGATCCGTTTGTTACACATCTTCGCTTACCGGCTACTTTCTTCTTCGTTATCGTTCCTTTTTCTTTGGTGTATGCGGTTTGATCGTGCACGATCGACGAGGAAAAGGCACGAGAGAGCTCGACCAAGGCGATGAAGATATCAAACGGATGCACGCCGGATAAAGAGGCGAAGAGGTACTCCAATCGGTAGGTTGTATAAATACCAGCAGTCATGGAGACGAGAGTGCTTCGTAAATATTGATCGTTATTCTTGCGGTTCTCGCGGACTTGAGGAAAAGAAACGTCGTTGGATAAGCCAAATCCTATGTACACACGAGACGAAGGATGCCCATTTCGAGAGCCTTCTGTCGAACGATTGATCAACAACTGCTAGACTCGTCGAAACCGCAGGCATTCCGGAAGGCAGGTGTGTCCGCCTAGTTTTGGGAGAAACTCTCGCTCACCGTTTATACGGAAAACCTGCGAAATGTTCGGTTTGTGTTTCCATCGAACCGGGATTCATGCTCGAACAAATTTCCTACCGAGTTTATGATCGAACGCTTTGTTTATTTGTCTCGATGTTCTCTCTTTCTGCCGATTCACACGCTTGTCACTTTAGAAATTTTTCAAAATCAACTATTTCTTGGAATATTTATATCGGTTGAAAATGCGATATTTTTAGAAGGAAACTCGATTTTATACAATTTAACTGGTCGTTAAAGTACCTATGATTTCCCAGATGGTTTGAATCAGGACGAATTTGCTATGAATTCACCGATTGAGTTCGTGCCGCGCTACGTAATCCAGAAACATGTCACTAATGTAGAAAAGATTCGGTGAGAAATTTAATGATGAAAATGACAAGTTTTATAGATCTTCGGCGGTATATTTTTGAGAATTCAAATAATTTCTTTCAAATATATTAATAGAAGTTATATATTATAGTATATGTATTGAGTTAGATATTTATTCATATCATTTTTCATTTTGACTTTTCTGGTACAAGTTTTACATCTACCTTTGTCGTCGGTAATTTAGCTTTTAACTTTCAACAAAAAGTTATATATACTTAAACCGAAATCGTGACCACGCTGGACCGTTTAACCTCGAACCGACGCACAGTTTGCCGACAAAAGCATCAGGGAAAGTTTTGAAACGAGTGCAGCCCCATAATGAATTTTCAAGTGGTCGCCGTAAAAGGAGTCTGTGGGACAGTGAAAATCCTGCGCACACATTAGATCCTACCAGCAGGAGGTTTCAGGGTTCTTCGTTTCTCGAGGGTCTATCTATGGCCCGAACGAATCCGCAGTCATTCGGTAATGCAGGTGCAACGATCCGGAAATGGTAATTCCATGGAAAGTCCCAGGGCGGAATACCAAATCGGAAAGTTACACTTACACTTGGCCGAACGTGGTGCATCAGTGTCGATAATTCATCGGTGTGTGGCTTGTATAATCACCTAATGGTCCTTGAGTTTAATATTCCGAGCCGGTTTGATTATTTCCCCTACTTCTCTGTTCGCCCTGTCGGGGTCGAGTCGCGAATCAAGAAAGTTGCAGCATTATTAATGCATCGGTATCGATGACGTTACCGCTGGAAATAAATCACCCTGAGGCGCGGACCGATGATAAATTAATCCATCGCTGTTGCAGCGATTTATTACACGGATTTCGACGATCGATCTCGCGATAGCGGTTTTCTAGCCGGCTACCAACCTCTCGCGCGTCTCTGCATAACGATCTCATGGCGTAGGTACATAAGTAACCATTACCTCGATTCGTTCTTCTGGTTCCGTGGTTTCCGCGTCGATCGTCGGAGCACCGATTAATATCAGCGAAATTACGAAAGATCGTTTTCAGGCCCGACGTCCTTGGTTTTTTAGAGTCGTTCGCCGGTCGGTTTCGCCGAATTATCATATTTTAATAACTTCGAATACCGAAAGCGACCGATTCGAGGAGTCGTATGTATCGTTGCTCGATGCTTCGTGATTCCTCGTTCTCGCGTTGTGAAACGCTTAACGCCCATCGATCATCATTATTCAACGGCGTTTGCCGAATTCACCAGCTGTGTTCCAACGTGCTCGCACACTCGTGTACCCATACGTCTCATCGAGTCGAATCCATTTCGCTTCATTACCGATCCATCGTGGCGATCCATGTTGACCCTGCCTTGAACTACGATCGAACGCGCGTCGTCTCGTCGAACCTCCTGTTTGCGATTCGAGACGTCCGTCGAACGCGTAAACGCGTCTCTACCTTCGTCAAACGGTTTATTTCTGCGTGCAGGAATAGAAAGACAGGGATCCGATCGAAGATGATCAAAGATGAATCTTCGGTGTATAGACGATATCGTCGGGGTGTTACAGTCGGTGGGAGCTAATTGATCTGGGGCTCTGACGAGATTGACACCTGTGTGACTCGAAAAATTTTCGGCAAGGTGCGTGTGCGGCGATCGTGAAAGACCGCAGAGATCCATTAGCCATTAGCGAACGTTTACGCGCGTCAAGGTGTCCGCTGGAACAATGGGAGCCACCGGTATAGGAATCGATTTCTACGGCTTTCTTTTATCCTACCGGTTTCTCGCCTCTCCGGATGAGGGAGGAGCGTTGCTTTTCGCTATCTTTTTCGCATAATGCATTAACTCCACGGCACCCGCGGGTGTACGGATTTAATTTGTAAAACGATCGACTGTCCTTGCCGATGAGGCCGAGAACACTGGCGTCGAAAACTCGCGAGACCAGATCCGATCATTATTATTAAGAATTACTTCTTATATTCGTAATCGTAATCGTTACGAAATTTCTTTTCAGACGAGATTGCATATATTTTTAACCGTCGAGATATCTACACGACAAAAATCGAACCATCGAATCGATGTACCGCTTCGGTCAAGAAGTTTACGAACCGAATCGTTTATGGATTTGTATCATCGTAATTTATGCAGATTCAGTTTCTCACGGCTTCCCACCGATACACCACCCTTCCAACCGAACTAACGCATCACTCTGAAAACTTTCCCTCTTCTAAAAGTCTTAAAAATTACACGTTTCGAATC
The DNA here is from genome assembly GCF_014825855.1 of Bombus pyrosoma. Classification (NCBI taxonomy): domain Eukaryota; kingdom Metazoa; phylum Arthropoda; class Insecta; order Hymenoptera; family Apidae; genus Bombus; species Bombus pyrosoma. The sequence goes on along the minus strand of NC_057771.1, from coordinate 15,150,307 downwards.
ACTCGCAGGGAAATACTCCTCGATCTTAATCTGCGTTTTAACAGACAAAGGATATCCCGGGAGATCTATCGTCGAGACAGGTCGGCTACGCCACTGAGCGTATCCTGGAATTCGACACACGGGCGATCTCGAGGCGCCGAGACAATGGTCCCTCCCCTCATCCCTCATTGTTTCGACCACGTCTGGAATCTTAAAAGACTATCCATTATTATACTACCATCGAGAGGAGAGAAGCGAGAACCACCTCCTTCCTCCTTTGTGGCCGCGTAATAATTGAAAGTGCCACAAGACACCTGCCCATGAAATCGACGCGGGAATGCCCGTGGAAAATTGTACCGCGGGGCCGTCTCCTCGGACCCGCTCTCGCTTCCTTACGTTTCCATGGCTCGCGTACTTCGTCACGAGCCGCACTCTCGCTCGTAGTACGTGCTTAACTCGCATCATTACGCATTTCAATGGCCGACAAATTATGCTCGTGGCGCGCGTGTGCGTCCGGTTTGTTCGCGTGTGTCTCTTGAATCCGCGGCATGAGACGAAAAGAGAAAGAGAGAGAGAGAGAGAGAGAGTGGACATCGATGTGGAAAGCGACGGTTCCTTGAATGGGGACGCCTTTTCAGGAGTTCCCGGGACGATACACGGGTTCGAAGGACGGTACCGTGGATTCCACGGGAATTGAACGGCCATAATACGGCGGACATACGTGTGCGGGCTGCATAATCTTTGGTAAAACGCGCCGACCAGCATAATGCCTGTTGCCCACCGTAGGTGTACCATATTACAAGGGAGGAAGGTGGCTGCACTTTATCTAGGCTCTCACACGCGTCTATTTGTGTCTACGTTTATACTCTGCGTAGTGTATACGTATATATACAAGAGAGAGGTGAATGTGGGAGAGAAAAGGGGGAGGTTGAAAGGGAAAGAAAGAAAACGAGAGGTATATATGTAGTGGAGGTTAGAGAAGCGGAGAGGCAGAGGGAGGTAGTTAGTGGCGTTGGCCGAGAGGAAAAGAGATGGATAGGAACACAATAGGAAATGGTATTCTATTATTCCAGATGGGCATCGCGGTATCTCTCTCGCTCTCCGAGGAATGCCGCTATGAAATCATTCTCCAATATTTCACCGTGGCCTCTTGTTTCCTCCCTTCGTCCTTTTGTACACGTCGCGTAACCACTGTCATCGGCAAGTAAACCCTAAACTAATGTCAACCCTCTTAGAATCCGTAGCCGTGGCTGCGATCATTCATCATCCGGCTTTGGTAATCCTCTTTCATGCGGCGGTGCATATTAATCGCGAGCTCGATCGCGCGCACACGTGTCGTTTGTAATCAACGGGATTGATAGCGTTTAGATTGAAAGGATTAATCAGCTGACGGTGAACCTGTCTGCTCGTCGCAAAGTCTAGAGAATTCACGAGGACGGTGTCAAAGGAGGTAAGAGATAAGAGATAAAAGAAAAAGCCATGGTAATGAAATCGATTTCGATGGTAACGCGTGGCTGTTGTTTTATTTATGAGCGCTGGACAGGTATTTCGAGTCACGAGGCGACGCTAGACGATCGCTCCTTTAATGCTTTCATTTTATCGTTACCTGAAGAATCACGGTTAACCTATTTTCCTTTTCAACCCCTTGCACAGGTTTCGCGAGGTATATTTAAAATCACCGTGGGCCGTTTCCTTCATTGCCTTTTCGTTTTCTTTTCAGAGACTCCTCCACGAATCCCGCTGTCCCTGCGGTTACGAGGGAATAAGAAATTGCGGGCAATGATTCGGAACAAGTCCCCAACCATGGTTCCACGGTGGCGTTTTTTCGTGTCTCGTCGTTTGTTTGGCCCGTTACTTTGCGCGCCGGCACACAGGAAATATGCGGTCCACGGAATGAACGCCTGTCGGAGAGGCGGGCCCTATGCTCGTTTGTAACGCAACATTTATGCTTTCGATCCCGTAAACTTTGGCAGATACGCGCGAGCAGCCATCGTTTTGCCTCGTTTTTTCAACTGCATCCGCTCTGACGGGATTATCGACTTTCAGAGTTACTTTAAATATCCCTTTTCACTCGTTAACACATTTTTCATCGGAGATACACCGTTGTCACCAAAAATAAGACTTTCGCTGGAGTAAAGATATCTCTTTCATCGATCATTTAAGCAACTTAGATACAAAAGGAAATTAAATGCTATAATATTTACTTCTAGATATTAATCACAAATTTTACAGAGATTCGTAGATTTCTCGCGATCGGTATGACACGTGTCGATAATCGATGTTGCGAAGATTACAAAATTGATTTCGAGACGATTGAGACCTTCTCGATGAAAACCAAGAGTAGCATAAAATTATTTCAGAATGTTGGATAGCTTGAACATCGTTCGAGGACATTTTTAGAAATATCCAAAGATAGCGCGACGTTGCTTCGCACTGAAACGGCATTACAAATGTTTGGCATTCAGGGATTAACTGTGAGACATCGGAATGGGACAGGGAAACTAACGGAACTCGTAACTTCTACCAGAACAGATTTCGAATCGATTCAGGCTTCCAATTTCCTATTTTTTCTCTTAAGGCAAGAATTGCCTTATTTTCTTCTATTTTACTCGTCTAAAAATATTGTCATCCCCAAAATAACAACCAAAATAACACTTTGACTGCCACGTCGGTCATATATGACCGGCCACGGTGGTCATTGGTGACCGGTGCGCTTGAATTTCTTATAATTGTAAAAATTGTATGAAAATTGACAATTAGGGTATTTTGAATATAACCGATAAATAAAAGATACTTTGAAACAGAAAGTGCCCCATTAAACAATTAAACATTTTTATTAGAACATCAATAAAAAAAAAAAAATGAGAACAAATCTTGCATCTAACGGTTCACTGTGTTTGCATCCATATTTTTGAGGAGTAATCTACGAATATTATTATAAAATATTATATTAGAAAGTAATCGTAAATGCTTCTTTATAATCATATAATTGAAGTTAGAAGCGTGCACATACCTTCCTATTATATATAGAATGGGCAAATACCGTTTACAAATATCTTCTACACGTTTCAACAATATATTCTGGACATTTTGCTTACGACGAAATAACGAATGCGAATGGTTTGTTGAAATAAACGAAGCCTTGTTATAATATGTCGCTATCAATTGTTACCAAGGCGCCACCAATAAGATAAACGGTCCATTGGGGAAGAATGTTGTCTTACATCATCAATTTATTATTATTTTGCCATTATATGCTTTGAATAACAAGAATAATCCCGTGGCTCCTGAGCGAAACATGTGATTTCGGCGTGGCAATCAAAGTGTTAATGCAATAAAATTATTTTTGAAACTGACGACAATTAGGAATGGCTTACACTATCGTAAATAATTGCGCAAACAATGAATTTCATCGAGAAAGGAATAATGATCGCAACGTTTGCAAGCGTAACGATCGAAGATGAACGTTGAACAGCTGAACATTTCGACCCGTATAAGATCTCAATGGCTCGCTCTTTCGAATCTATTATGCTGAATAAGTATCATTTCGTGTGTGCGACAGGTGTGCAATACGCTAAACAAGAGAGTTCGATAGCTTTCTCGCAGAAGGCGAGTCTAAGCCCAATTTCACCTGCTATGGACTGTGCCAGTTGTCTCTCAGACACATACGGAAGTGCGAATCCGTTGGTCGACGCTTAATACCTGCCTGCGTGCCGATAAATCGTGCCACGTGCTCCGTTCGCTCGAAAAAGTCACGCGGATGTACAAAAGAAGGAAATTATACTATCTAATTCTCGATCTTCTTTTCTCTTCTCTTTTACAAACTTCAAAGCTACTTGCTAACTTCCATTTCGTAATTTCTTAAACAAATTATTTTCTTACGCTATTAAGCTACAACTTCTATGAAACGAAGGACGTAATAATATAGCGACGTAATGTATAGTTTTCAGTACTTAACATTTTGAAAAAATTCGATTTTCGACTGAACTAGTCATTGGAGTTCTACCAGACATCTCGGTAATACCTCGTGAGTTATGGTCCTGCTGTCGAAGTTCTGTCACTTTCGTGAACTTTTGCTCAAGAATCTAAACAAGCATCGTTTCCTTGGAAAACCTCGTACTCGTAAATAGAATTCTGAATTCTGCAGAGCAATGTCGAAAGAGTGAACGGCAGCTACTTTCCAAGTAGCCGAACGAACAAGCGATTCCGCGACAGGTAGCGATCAAGCAGCTCGGTGGTTGGCAAGATTTACAGTCAGTCGATACCATCTTGAACGTACAGACGTTCGCCGTAAGTAGTTAAAAACAATTACGTTAATTGTCCGCGGTAGCAATTAACCGGGATCGGAAGCGAAAAGAAGACCGTTCCCTTTTCCGCTGGATCCACTGGTAACATTTGCCCCTTTTTACGGGGGGCCCAACTCGAACTTCCATCTTGTCGCCTCGATCTCTGGTAAAAGTTCGATTCGCCAACGGATAACGACCGAGAATTCGCACTGCAATTTTCCCTGTTCAAGGATTCCATAAAGAGGCACATAAAGAGCGCGTGTGCAGCGAGCTTAATGTCGGTGCACCATGACCGACTTCGTTTTCTTCGCAGAGTAGTAGCCTTTGTGCTCGCCCACGCACAACTGATTTAGCTTTAATTAGCTTAGGCGCATGTTAATGCACACCCATGAGAATTTTGTGCTTTTACCTCTCTTTCTCCTTGGCCCTTTGTGTTCAACGTAGAACGTAAGTACTTAGAGACTTGTAGAGAACAAAGTCGAACAGAGGCGGTGTGTCGCATGATGGCGTAATATAATGGCGATCGACACGACGGAATATCGAACACTTTCTCCCAGTATCGATAATGCCTCGATTTATTGACCGGTGTTTAGCCGGTGGCCCAGATTCCTCTGGCTCGGCTGTGACCGAGTCGCAAGCGGCACAATGCGAATTAGCTTCGCACGTTAATAGTCCGCGTAAACCGTGGGCGTGGTAATAAGTAAGGTTTATGCCTTCTTTCGGCTATAAAGTCGATCGATAAAGCGAAAAACTACATCGCCACGGTACGCGCGGTTCTCTTTTACTGTTCCTCTATGTTTGATTCATAATGGCCGGCTCGCCGATATTTATCTTCTTCCGCTTCGAGAATCGGTCTGTCCTTATCTGCCAGGGAAACGAACGCCTTTTAGCGCTCTACTGCGTATGCAAATCGATCGAGCGATCGTGGTAGCGAACTTGGCTGCTAGCATAGCCAGATCTAGTAAAAGTGAATCATCTCGCGGATGAAACGGCGAGACTTTTGCAGCTTCGCGAGGCCATAAACAGAATCGGACGACGTTTGAAAAATAAGAATAATTAGAAACAAGATAGAAATGTTTACGAAAGGAATAATCCTCTTTGTTCGGTTGCTGTTTGACAATATTTATCAAAATATTTCAATGCGTCCGCCGGATGAACCGCAATGCTCGCAGGGATAAGCCGAAATCCAATTGGTTTCGAATTATTGGAGTAATTATGGTGTTTCTAATTGCGATCGTGATAATGATGCTCGATTCTAAACGAGTGATCATAAATAAACAAATGACTGAAAACCGAGGTAGTAGCTACTATGAATTAGTTAGCTGTGTAGAAATTAACGCGTCGATATCGAATCGCGTTACATTGTTACGTTGTATCAGGTGAGAGAGCCGGCATGATATATCCTATAATAACAGCAATATTCAATTGTCAGGATAACGTTTAATTAATTACATCGGCGTGGAGCGAACCTCAACGAGATACACACGGTTTCGCGGTGCCACGCACGTTGCAACTGTTCGAAAATATTTGAATAGAGGACAGGATTGGTGAATTGTACGCGGTGAAATTCTAGCCGCAACGAATACCCTGATGGGGCGAGGAGGTGCATGGTAATAAAACCGATCCGATGGATTTGTTTCGACCAGAAAATTGGATCAAAGAACGGTATCATTATGAATTTTATCGAGCCCGCGCCAGCTGTTCGGAGCATATGCACGCTTCATGAACTAGAAACCAATCATCCGGACTCGTTACTGTCGCCCGGAAAAACAATATGCATAGACGGCATCCTCGTTGAGGATAAACGAATCGAACATCGTGTCATCTGGGGTTTTTGTGCGCAGGAAAAGTTACGCAAGCGACTAGCGATCGCAGGTGGTGAACGTGAAATTGGCCAAGTAACGAATAACCGATATATATATATTAGGTTGTCCGAAAAGTTTCTTTCATTTTATAAGGAAATAATAGACGCACAATGTTTTTTGTTTTATATTAGTTTAATGAATTATGCACGAACAGAATAACACGTTGACTGCCACGACACCCGTATTCGGGTGCCAGCAAAGTTTCTGGTCAGGCCACGAAACCCACTCGGGTGTCGCTTATTTGACTACTTGCGAAGAATCGTCGTAGGTATTTGAGAAGATATTCCATAATAATAAAACTGTTGAATTGTTATAAAAGTAATACGAAAATGATTTATTAAAAAAATTATTTAGCATGTAAAACTTTAAAGCATTCTATACATAGCTGAGGTTGGTCGGGTCAATTTGGTCAATAAGTTGTTGTTTACTTCAAATTCTTTCGTGCCTTTGTTCGGTCCATTCGACGTCTTTTATTTGCATAACATAGTTTGCATACGCGTCTAATGCTTCTTCCGGAATCATAAGCCTCGTATAAGCTTTCTTTTTCACTGCTATCTAACTTACTAAGAAATAAGTTTCCAATTTTTCTTTTCGACATTCTAACGAATTAGGGCAGAGATTTTAAGTTATACCGTTCGTTGCTCGGCTAAGATTCGAACTGATTTTATAGAAAGTGAAGAAATGAGAAACAAATGCGAAGGAATGGAAACGAAAGAAACGAGAGGTAAGACCACCAGATGAGCGACTCGCATTATGAAAATATCGATGGGAGCACCGAGCAGAGAACGCTTGGTACTGCTGCACGCGTGGCCTGACGGAGATTTTTTTGAAAACAGGCGTGGTAGTCAACGTGATAATAGAAATAGGACGAAATGGATCACACCTAATTCAATAAAATAATATAAAACAGAAATGAATATGAAACATCTATTATCGTCTTATAAAACGAAAGAAACTTTTCGGACAACCTAATACTGTAAACCTTGGCCGAATAATTTTCCGTGCTTAACGAAGAACGACCATACCGTGAGAGAACTCTCAGGCCAAAAGTGTGGTGAGTCATTTTTTGTTTTTTAGCGAATTTAAAATTCCGTGGACTGTGTTAAAACTTAACAACGTTACTGAAATATACATTGAAAATATAATTATATAAATATAACGAAATATATATTGCTTCTATCCACTTAAATATTAAAAAGAAGTTGGTATGTTATTAAAATTAATGACAAATATTCTAACACAGCTAGCTCTAACTCATAAAATCCGAAGGAAATGAATCTGTTAAAAACCCGACAAATCGATTCTACGCTGAAATCAAGTAAAAGGGAAAGGAGAAGACCGTAATCTCCTCTACTCGACAGTTTTACGTGAAAGCAATAAGTGGCCGTTGGTTGGTGTTCATAAAAGGGAATAAAATTTTGTCCTGTTCGAAGTATCCGCAGCAGAGGAGCAAATCCTGGTGCGAAACGATTCCCGGCGTGGACGACGTTAACTTGGTTCGCGTTTCGGCTCTTCCATCCGACGTTTACGACTGGATGGCGATGGGCGCGTACTCTTGGAACCGGTTGCTACCGAGCGCGAGCTGATTTCGTCGGTTCGAACCGTTTATGATAAAATAACGCGAATCGTTTCGCAGGTGGGTAACGTTTTAAGAGGCGACGATCGGACCACTTGCCACGCGGCCACGTTTCCACGGAGGATGTCTCGTCGTGAAATCGCGCATCGAACGGTCACGAGCCCGAAAATAAAAGGCGAAATTGAAATATCGTCGGCGTGGTTTCTTATATAAGTTTCACCTCGCGGCGCATAAATTATCCGCGTTATTACGCTGACAGAAAGTAGAGGAGATAAATTCGCCAGATAAATAGCGATACGCCATAAAACGAGTCGTTGTTTTACGAGGCCGGGACATATCTATAATATTCAGACCGTATTTCACCGGCCGGTTAGCGCGACGAAAAGTCGACCAACTTTTTAACGATTATAGTGCGAAAGCTTCTCACGGGACCCGCGAGATCCGCATGTGATATGCTGATCACGTAGCCGTTGGCCGCTGGCGTGGTGTTTCTTTCTATCTTGCGTTGCCTCCAGCCCTTTTACGTCGATAACGTTTACCTTTAATCTCTTCTCTCTGTGAACAAGGTGCTTCCGCAAAAAGTTCCTCGCTGTTTCTATATAAATCGTAACGATAACAATAGAAGTTGAAAACAGTGCGCGTTCCTAACGAAGGGAACAAAATCTCTGATTTAGAGAAAACAGTTGGGCCTGACGACCGAGATTCTCGACTCAAAGGGAAGCGTCGCTCGAATTCTCGAAACGCGAAGCGTTCGCACTTTGTGACTCGCATAATGGCGGAGGAATCCCGTGATTATGTAAAAATAATTCGCCTATCGTGCTCGTTGAATTGTCGCTTCCAAGAATCGAACGAACCACTTTCACCGTGGGCCATGCTGAAAGAACGAAATATTTTCATGGCTACGTGTCTGCGATTCTGAAGCAACGTGGTTGATTCGACTCCTCTGATATCGCAAAGACGAGCGACCTTAAGACGTCTTTTGTCGTTGGGTTTCACGGACCTTCCCCGGCTCGTGTTCCACGTGAACGCGCGGAGAATCACGAATTTTACAATGAATACCATTCGGAACCGAGCTTTGTGGCCCGTGTTCTCCGCGATTATTCGTGCCTACTGTCGAAATACAGGCGGCCCTGACCGTGGCCTAACACCTTCTTCTTGTCTTCGCGACGATTGTTTCGTACGTGACGTGAAATCAACCGCTTCTCGTTGGCGTTACGCACCTACACATCGACTTGGGACGTTTTTATGCATCGTTTAAGTCCCTTTAGTCGAGCTTGTTGGTAACGTCTACATTGTCTGGCTACTGAATGATGACTGGCATTCCTGTTGAATTTAAATATTCAACTGGTGACACTTACGTGAACCTGTTAGCTTTGTACGTTTGGAGAATTCTATATACATAGTTCGTTTAAATTTGTCTCTTTTCGAGTAGGTAAAAGTATAGTAGTAGCAAAATAAAATTCCCAAATCCTATGGGAATTCGACGTTCTAAGCGAATAAACGACTAACTGTCTATGATTAACATTTTATCCGCTTTTGGAAAAGACATCGTAATTAATTACTCTTCTTTACTTAAGTCTGCAAAGTTGCGAAAGAGCAGGTAAATTAACACAAATAGAGTTTGGTAGTATGAATTCCGAATTATATAACGGAAAATTAGTGAAGTATTTTTCTGTTCAAGGTCACCACTTTTAAGAAAACTCTATATCTGGTCTTTCTAGCTTTCTAAAGCACTGAAGCCATCGACAGCGTATAGACAAAAGACTGCGACGAAGGCAGACCATAAACAGTCGACAGGTGACGTTGGCTTCGGGGTTTTTCAGTTATAGAGTAACACTGCTAGCGTGCGGATCTGAACCACCTCAAATTATTATTTCATTCTTGTACTTTTCACTTCTGTATCTAAAATATATTTTTCTACCTTATAATTTATCTCTCTCATTATACATCTAATAACCTGAACATTTTCGTTACAAACGCTCGCTCAGTTAACCCGAGACTTTTCCAACTATCAGCTCCTGACGTAAAAAGCATAAGAACAAGTAGTTGTACGATTCTCACGAAAGAGTGAAATGCAGGAAAGGGTAATCGATAAATTAGCAAGTAGGGTGACGTGCATGCCGGAGCACACAACGATAACAAGGAGGCGGACAAAGAAGAACCTTGGTAAACCTGTCCGACCCTTTTTACCCCAGATTCTCGGGGTTCATGAGACGGAGCACGCAAAGTCGGCGGAATTTATGCATCGATGGCAAAAAAGCCTTCTCTCTTGCTCCCCTTTTCGCGCGTTTCTCCACCCCTTGACACACGTGTTCACCGTTGTAGGAAATCATCGCAGATGTACTTTTCCTCGTTCCTGGAATCAGCGTGCCGCAGATGTCGTTTTGAAACAAGACGACGAAAGAGAATCTAACCAGATTCGTCGCAACGCGCGTACACGCGCGTGTGTCATGCAAAGTTCACGTACCACGAGCATCCTCTCGATGAGAGACGATTGCGTAACGAGGTGAAGCGGTTGGACGCGTATCAACGTCGGGTTCAACGATGCTCGAAGACTCGAAAAACCTACGAAGGGTGAGGGAGGCGAGCTGCCTCCGCGACGAAACGCGTCGCTTGATCGTCGTTCTTAATGTCGATAGGAAATGACTCACTACTTAACGCCGCAATGATATCATTCTCTGGTCGTGCGACTGTCAGAACCAGAGTCAGCCCGCTGTTTCACGAGATCGCGATTCGATACGCAGGGATGTCGATGCGAGCTCTCTTACGACAATGTGTTGGCCGAATCGTTATCGAGGGAGTTTAGGGGTTTCAACGGCTACAATATCGATTGCTTTGTTCTAACTTGGGGTGATTTCAATTTATCGTAGGTGGATATTGAGAAGAGGGACGAGGAATTGCTCTTTCGTGGTGCGGAGACTTTTACGTTCTGTGGAGGAGTAGAAGCATAAGTAATCCACTGATGCGATGGATTGAGCGACTCGAAGAATTGTCTCTTACGATTGTGTTGGTAATTTAGAATCATCGTATTGTGATACATCGAAGAAGAATAACGTTGGTTCTGTCGAAACGAATACACACGATACGATAAATAAACGAAACTTAATTTCCTCGGTCGCCTGCTGAGAAAAATTTCCAGAATTCACAGCGAACGTGCACGCACCGTACATCCACGATGCTTTCATAATACGCGGGAATTTATAGAAGTCCAATGAAGTAAAACACATAGCTACGTATAAATCCAGAACACACAGCGCGGAACACGGCAGAGAAAAAGGTCGATCGCGTTTACTCGCGAGCTTTATGATGCTATTTGTCGCGGCTAATTGTCAATTAGAAAGCGCGACAAGCGTAAATTATTCATAGAGCGGCAAGATTTAGAGGCCATTGAATCGCGGCTGAGTCCGATGGTGCGCTGCGTGCGCGAAAACCAGAGCGGTAGACCGTCGAGAGAGGCCGTCCCGTGTATCTACATAGAATGGAGAGGCCTGTACCTTTCGAAAGCTCGGTCGAAAAATAAAATAAAGGGCGGTTACTATCGGTTGTAGAAGGGTGAGCTCTGGGCTCTATCGTTCGCGCGGATCTCTATTGTTCGTTAGATCGAAGCCGCGGTCTAATGGCGGGGAATTCCCTCGAGCTTCTCCGCGGCAACACCGAATCTGGGTCACACGGCTCGCCTATCGAGAGCAAAACGAGATAAAACGAATGCAAAATCGTGTACAGCCGGTCTAGCTACGCGGAGACTATACCGGCAGCGTAGGTGTTTCTCATAGGCGTCGCTAGGAATGCCGATTGTATGGTCTTTGTAATTATTTAGGTCGTCGAGGCTCGGATTGTGCAACGCGAAAACGAGACGAGGGACTCGAGACGACATTTAAAAAGGATCGTCGTCGCCTATACAGGCTTTCATCGAAAAACCATCGACACGATGGATGAACTTTTGTCGCTGTCCGCCATTGTGGACGCTGTGAAAGCTCGATCGTGATCGATTAATCGTTGATCGTGTCTGGCCTCGTGTAAGAAGGCGCCAGGGCGTCTTGCGGCAACGAGCAAGCAAATTGCAAGCAGTTACGGTACGAAGGAATAACGAGATGGTTCGAATTTCATCTTGGTTTTCTATAGAACGGGAAGGAGATCGAAAGGGAAAGGGAGAGTGTTAAGTACAGCGTTTACGGACAAGGGGAGCACGCATTTAATAAATTTCTTATGTAAAACGGCGATCGCTTATTTGTCAAAGTTAATTGGCAACTTTCTACGCGGCACGAGGAACTTTAGAGATCAAGCGAGAGGAGCTGCATCGACGCGCGCAATGGCGATTCAACGTCCGAGGAAGATGTCTTTCGTGCGACCCGGCAATAATCTCTGCTACTGTTTGTTTCTACCGTTTGATTCGAATGTCGTTTGCTGGCTTGAATTTATTCACTTTCCATTTTACAGATATTGCACAAGCAACTGAACCAACTTTCTAAAAAATCTTCAGGTTTCATTGTTTCCTTACGAGATTTCAAATTTACGAGATTACTAGACTATAATCTAACAAAATTATTGTCTCTAATCCTTTTCGTAATAATGAAACATATACGTATATAGTATACATACATATCCCTATTTAAATCTCACGTAAATTACCCAGAAGCGAAAGGATTCGATCGAGGCTAAGCTCGCGGACGACAATGTATCTCTCATCACGAGCGCCAGCGTAACGGGTGTCGCGTCTTTTAAAGAAGCCGATTTCTTGCGAGTCTCGCTGTGTGAAACGGTGAATCGTGCGCGTCCAATGCCCCGAATCCGTGCAGCCGGCAAACGAGCTTGGCTAGAAAGACGAGAAAGCGCAGCGTGTCTCCAAAGATCGCCGGTATATCTTGCAACGAGATGAGGTAAGCGAGCGATTCCGGAGCAAGAACGATCGTAAAAGCGGCAGCAGCCAGCAACTAGGGCTTAGAAACAGCGAAAAGGAAGAAGACGAGAAGCGACAAGCAAGTATACACAAAGTGTGACGATGGTGTTAGTTTCAGACGCGGAGGAGGTGGATGAGGAAGAAGTAAGTAGATCTACATAAGAGATCATGACTCGAAGCTAGCCGAGTTTCGCCGCAGCCGAGAGAGGAGAAAGTTAGCAGGAACTGCTTGAATCTGCCCGATTGGCAGCCTCCTTTTCCATGGGGCCGGCTATTGTAGTCACGAGCATGCAACTATAACAGCAACGATAATGCTCGACGACAACGATGACACAACTACAAGGAGGACGATGAGGAGGAGGACGTGTCTTTTGTTTCAAGCTCTATTCCTATCTCCGTCGATTCTCTAGCTGTCGTATTTACACGGTTCTCGATCATCCTCCGTCTTCGTCTCTCCGTGTCGTTTTGCTGTGTCGAGCTCCCGTAGCGACGCCTTTGAATCGGTTTTCGCAATCGATCCAACTGGCAGCTTAACCCCGGCTGATCCTAGTCCCAGGCCATTAGTCGCAATTAGTCTCAACGATGAATTTTCTATGAGCGAATAATCAGCCACGGTGTACACGTAACGTGTAGCAACGGGTTGTCCCTGTTGCCCCGGCAATTACACTTTCATGATCATGAGAGTCGAGACGCGAGGAGCCGCAGCACACGGTACGCGGAACGTCGCGAAGAAATCGATCCATCGAGAGCTAGCAACAACCGAGTCTCGTCCCTCCCAGCTACGGCTTTTACGCTCGTTTTCGAAACCGACTAGCGGCATTCTCGGTACTCCCGGTTCGAAACCGATTTATCGGGAGGCGGTCCGAATCGCGGCTGTAAGAATCGTTCCGCTTAACGAGCCACGATTACGATCATGCAAATTTTCTTAATTAACGGCGACCCGTCTCGTGGCCGGGTGTTTCAAAAGCGAAACCGTTTCGTGCTGGTCCGTCTCGATTTCAATTTACCTCCGCCGCTTGCCCCGACCTATTGTCCACGAACAATTCGCGAACACAGATAGATCGCATAGATCCCCACGATCTCTCACGCCTTCTCGCCGCCGTCAATTTCATCGCACAGCGTCACGAACTCTTTCGACGTTGCGTAAAGCGTAATCGTCCTAATAATCGACGATACTACCGACGCGTCGGATCGCCGGAAAATGGCGAAGAAGCAGGAACTTTCTTCTCAGAAAATTGCTAACTGATTTACCGTAAATCTCGTCGTTGAGGGAAGATTGACAAGGTTGATAGGATCCACGTGATTTAATACGACGTTCACGCGTCGGAATATTAAACGCGGCTGAACTGAGGTGAACGGAGGTTCACCTCGTGTACCAGTTTCTGAAAGAAAATTCGCCGTGTTGCTCGAGATAAGATAAGGGTGTTGTAGGAGTGGTAATTAAAACTGCGACCGAACGTCTCGTACGGCAAACGCAACGGTGTATTCACTGTCGATAATGAGACGCAAACAGCATTATAAAGAGCCAAAACAACTATGTATCGAGAAAGCTGACACCATCTTTTTTTTTCATTTTAATTCGATCGGTTCTCGACATTCCACCAGCGAATGTTTGCTATAAATAGTGATTTTTCCTTTTAGTGTAGCTAGTTTAATTAGGAATTACGTCGAGAAAAGAGCTGTTAATAACACGATTAAATTAATTGGTATAAAAGTAAAAAATCCGGATTCCAGTTATAAATCGAGGACTTGGCAACTTTTTGCTATTTAATTCTTAGAAACGTAATTATTTTCGTGTTTTTGTAACGAAGTTATAAACGGTAGCGATATCGATTGAGAAACTGATTGAAAAAAAATTTATGCTCGACCTAAATAATTTAATTGGCACGAGATATTTAAATATATTTTAAGTTTCGATATTGTGTTCAGCGTCGCGAGACTCTCGTCTGTCGTGTCAAAGGTTTAGATGAAGTTTTAATAAACAGATCGTTTATCGTTTATGTAGCTAAAAATGTTGCAATTGGTATTTTTCATCGGCAATCAGCTGTAAATCGCATGCAAAACTAAAAAGCGTGTTAAAAGTCGATGATCGCAGGCTGTACGAGTCAATAAAAAGTGATCGGGACAGACGGATATCTTAATTAACACAAATCCAGAAGCTTGTTGATTCGTAAGTATTTAAGTTTTTATAGGAACACCTGAATATGCGACTGCTTCGCTAATATCATATGCAGACTACACACAATGAAAGTGGCAGAAGTTTCATATACTTTCGACTCAGTGCGACATTTATGAGAGAGGATATTCAGAAACGAGGCGACGTTTGCTCTCGGAATTTACGAAAGTGTCGATTTAATAAGTATCAGTTTGACGAACATCTGAAAATTTATAATAAATACAAAAAATTATAAATAATTATAATAATCTATACAATTATAGTAATTATAATAATTATAATAAACATAAAAAATTCGAAGGATACAAGAAAACGAGAAGCAATAGCATATTAAATTAACAATTCAGGAAGCCGAGTTAAACAAATTCTCAGATACTAAAACTTTCATCGGAGAATTTTACAATTCCTCGACATTTCCGATAATTCAAAAGATGTCGAGAAAAGAAGAAGTAACGATACATCAAACTCACGTTTCACGATCCAAAATCAATTGTACAGAATTTCTTCATCCGCTTCACGATTTCTTAATATTACTCGCTACATAGAAGATCCCGTAGATCGACCTTAACTCGCGCGCAGTTCACGAACCGATCGGTCTGCCGATTGCGCATGCATCTCTGACTAAGGCGTAACAATGCGAATAATTAATCGTGTAATGTCGCTGTAACTGTGTAAGCGCGCGTTGCGCGTCTACCACGTGCAAGAATCAGGCCTGTCACAACGAACGGTTATTAATAATTACTCTTTCCAACATGGCTTTGATACATTTGAACGTCTGGGACTACCGTTGAGCGAGTTTTGATGTTTGTATCGTCGCGGCGCGAACGCTTAATTACGAAGTAATATTTCTACCAGATGAAACGATCGTTTCGATCGTTCTCGTTGGTCGAATCGCGACGTAGCGAACGTTCAATGAAAAATGCATCGCATTAACGAATAGAATGTTGCCGAGTTGCATTAGTTGTCTAGTTCACGGACTGGTTTGGTACTTATGCTGCGTTGGTCTTTTCATTTTCGCATAACTGGCATGCGCTACACCCGCTTGTAATCTAATTAGCATATCCTAGCCTTTGCCCTATCTTGCGTCTCTTATTCAGCCGTTTCTATCTTTCTCACTCACTCGTCTCTTGTTAAATTAACCAAAAGATTTAGAACAACTGCTACTATATTTTAGGCTATGCCAGACGTCGGTACAGCGTATTTATACGACGTGCTATAAAATAATCGACGTATCGCGGGCACAAACCACGCAATAAAGGAGGAATGTGCAGGATGAAAAGAAAAGTCTATCAATGAGTCATCGAACACTTTCTTAACGACCATTGTCGAACGTGTCGTTAGTGGGCAGTCAGTTAGAATTTTTCTAACGCCTGCCGTGTCTCACCTGGTGCTTGGTGGGCTTCGTACCTGTTATTTTAACGCTTACAGCCCTATAGGTTGCTTTATGAGAACGATTTCTGTAATAAAACTTTTTATCCTCGATACATCTGCATTTTGCCTTGAAACATGTGTTGCTATCTGGTCAGGCAAATAACAGATACTGTTTTAATTTTTCTACAGTTTTAACCGCGTTATATGGCAAAAGCCAGGTGAGGTCAGGTTTGGCTTATCCAACATGAAAGCCGATAGTAGCGAGTAGTTTAAGTTTATTAATCTTCGGAAGATTTTATACTCTGTTCCTTTCCCTAGCGCATGTTCTACCATTAATGATATACAATTCCTGCGTGATTATTCATCCATCGCCCAACGAAGGAACATAATTCACGCCCATTACGATGGCAAGCGTAAGTACCAGCTACGCCTAGCTACCGGGTCCGTGGAAACAGGTCAAACGGGCGACTTCGTCCAGCAGGGAGGACATTAAATATGCAGGAAAAGTCGCGAATGCAAAGTATTCGAAAAATGGCAAACATACAGCGTAGAAGAATTCGTGTTTCGCGTATATACGTATGGAGCCCTCGGCATATAAAATATTCAACGAAAACAAATTTTTCGAAGCAGGAAATATTATTCGCCTGGCAATAAATAACGCGTGGTCGGTGGTGCGAAAAGTATCAGGGAATCGCTGAGCATAACGGCTGGTCGTTCGTTAACGTGCAGTTTCTCTTTTAAATAAAAAAAAAACGACGAATCATAAAACGCGCATAAAGCGTTGGTTATCACGCGGTGAAACGCGACGAGATCCCGCGTGCGTATCGATGGCTTATTAATAATTTACGCGATCGTGTCTAGGTTCGATCGACGAATACCGAACGCTTGAAAATGTCAATAAGATCGGGTGAAATAAGCTTTTCGAATATGGTAGTATAGCAGTCGAGCCAAGTTGAACGTTCAATATTTATGTCACAAGAACGCGAACCGGTAATGTACTTTCTCGATAATCCGTAATACACCGCGAAGAAAAATCACGCCATATTTGAAGTCAAGATATATGTAAATACTTGGTCATTCTAGCTACTAGCAAGATTGTCGTTACGCTGTTTTGCTTTGGGAACGGTAGTGTTCCTTTCTTTTTTTTCTCGTTTTTGATTAGTACGTCTTTGTTTCTTATAGAAAGCTTGAGATTAAGGG
Organism: Bombus pyrosoma; assembly: GCF_014825855.1. Lineage (NCBI taxonomy): Eukaryota > Metazoa > Arthropoda > Insecta > Hymenoptera > Apidae > Bombus > Bombus pyrosoma. The sequence goes on along the minus strand of NC_057771.1, from coordinate 15,132,957 downwards.
GCGAGTTTAAGCGAATATAAAATCGCCGTTTGCCATTTGCATTAGGGCGGGACAAGGTAGTAACAACGGGTTCAAGTGGTAAATGATAAGTTTAGATCAGAATAATGTTTCTGTGGATCGAACGAGAATATTTGAAAGATAGAAAAATAGAATAAGGTAGTTTAGTTTGGATGTAGATCATAAATTCTTTTCGTTTCAAAAGGAACTTATGATGGTAATGCAAGAATAGATATTGATTTTATTAACGTGTATGAGATTGTTCGTGTAGTTGAACGATATTCAATATTTATCTGTTTTATTTACCAAACATTATTATTTGTAGAAGATTTCGAAGCTTTCATCGAGTCATTCTTTTAAAGGTTACGATACGAGTATAGCTGTACGTTGTGTTAGCGTCATGTAAATAGTTAAATAGCTTTTTCAGGGGTCAGACGACACACTGGCAGTATGTTATTATCGTTACGTTATATCGATGTGTCTTTACTTAATCTATCAACGTCTCTGTATTTATTCATTGTAAAGGTATTCGATGGAGTTGAAGGCCCCTATAACCGCGAGAAAATAATTCAAGCTAATTAATTCATTAAGGAACTGGAGACGTTGAACAGTAGGAAGCGTTTGGTTCGCCACCTTTACGTAAGAATGGTTGGTATCGGTTATTAATAATAACGAACATTAACGATTTTACGGCCGACAGTTATTAATTCTTAGAGGCTCGATTCGACGGCCGTGTCAACGGATTTGCCTCGTTTGTCTCTGCGCGACGATTAATGCATCGTTGGTTACAAGAGTCGATTGGGCTTGGAACTTTGATACTCCGCTAGTGGTTGCGAAACTGTAAGCCCTATAATGTTCTTAAGCGATTACCAGACGTACCTGTCGTACCGACAGCGAGATAGGAGCCAGTAGTCATGGGTATTTAATGAGTCTTTGCTCGACCTGTAAGATCATCGATTTGGAATGACGTAATTAATATTGGAATTCCCTCAGCCAGTTTACTGGACCATGAAAACGAGTATTAATTGCTGAAACGAACTGTAATGTCTTTTTTCTTCCATATCATCATGAGAGAAAGTAATTGGGATAAATCGTATTTTAACATATTATTAACGAGGCCCTTTTAATTGAATTTTATTACATGATGGAACTTTTGATGGAAATATATTTCCATGAAAATTTCGAGTTCAAAGAATTACTTTTAAAAGCGTTTTATTACGGTATAATTAAGCTTCCAATCATCAATTATTCTTTATCAAATCGTAATGACTCTTTCCAGATTTTATGCTTTATAATTTCACATATTTTCAATTCGTTCGTATGTAAAATGGCAAACGATTAACCTATGTCGATTTCGTTTAACAGACTCAATAATCCGCGCTATAATCAGAAAGAGGAACCAAATAAAGTGTATCAAATGCAATTACGTACTTGGAAAGACCCGAAGCGATAAAATATCGAAGTACAATTCAACGCCAACCGGCAGTTAAGGTAAGAATATCACCTTCGCTGTTATAAAACCATCGTTTTCATTTCATCGACGCCCCTTATTTTCGCATGGTTTCGTGATCGTAAGAAAAGATCGAAATACCACGCGAAACCTTCCTTCTATCAACTGTATATACCACTTTTACAGCTGATCTTCGTTAAATGCGCATCGGTTTCGCAAGATAAACCTATGGTTATCGATGCTCGCACGATATACAGATTCCACGGGTTTATATTTAACCGCGATACACGTAATGACATCCGCGCAGACTCTTAAATCACATCTTCCGTCAGCTCGCTGAACCCAATATTTGCTTCTTTCCTCTGAAATGATATAATAACATGGCTGTCCGTCGTGAGACAGTTTACCCGAGTATATTTCCACGAGGAAATAATTTTTTCGCCGGTCCTAAAGCCGTACACGGACGATTGTTGAAACACGAAAGCTTAGCTTGGGTCGCCGAACACGGTTAACTGATAATTACGCCAAGTCTAGTTCTGCTAATGCGAGTCGTCGATTCGACTTCGATCGCTTTTTTTTCTACGTTTTGCTCGTCTTCTCTGTGCTGACGTGAAACAACCTTTCAGGCATATTGAGCAATTGTATCGACTCGTGTATCATCGGATGGGAACGAATTGTAAATCTCTAGATGTGTCAAAGATAACTGTAAAGTTTGATTAATGGGGAGAAATTTTAGTTGGTTTCGTTCGGTACTTACGTTAGTGATTTGATCCACTGAATAGGAAATTTAAGACGGTGTTAAGGTGTTTTTACTGCGAGAACGTTGTCTATTACAATCGATAAGTATGTAATCGAGTAAGTTGTTACTCGTAGTTAAACGAAGAAAATCACTTACAGGTATTGAAATAAAAGATAGGAAAAACATAGTTAAAAGCTGTAAACGTTGGGAAAGAATCGAATGGAAGAGATTCGCCATAACTACGGTACACGCAATTAGAGATACTGACGTTTTAAGCTGACCACTCAAAATGCCAAGAACAACCAGGTACGATTCGAGCAAGAACTGTTCCACTAATCAGCGTAAAGCTGCTCAGCCACCTGCTCGATTTGAATTTAAATAAGATGGCGTACAAGCGGAGCCATAATGCGGAGTGCGAAGCAATAGCTGGCGTAACGAACATGTCGCGATTCAAAGTAACACGTGCACACGAGCTGCATTCCTACCCAAAGGTTCGACAGAAATAGTTTCTGGAAAATAGTGTGTCTGTCCGGTCGAATTCTCTGACCATTCAATTCGGGTAAATTCAACTTCGTTTCCGCTCCATTTGGAAGCCCTTAATTCTCATGAAAACCATCGATGTACCGACCAAAAAAGAAACGATTTGTTTCCAACGAGCTTTCGGCCGAGACAAATGTTCGTCACCGACAAAAATCCGTATTTCTTGGCAGAGAGATACGAAGATACGGGCGTGTGATTCTTTTGGCTGAAAGTCAGAAACCCACGTGTCTCTTCCCACGTCGAGATCGGGGCGCGATTGTCGATTCGAGTGCACGTTGCGGTGTACGGAGTATCCCTTTTCTCATTCGACGATCGTGCCGGCACGTATGCAATTAGAAATTTCCTTTCACTAACTCGTTGACACTAATCACACGCGGGTCTCTCTCTTTATCTCTTTCTCTCTTCCTCCCTTTCTCTCTCTTTCTCTTACTCTCCTCTCCCACACCTCAACGAATCTGACCTCGGCCGTCCATTCCGTACTCGCGTCGCTACCAATTGGCTTAACGATCGCCGCTAAATACCAATTACGAAACGCTTAATTACGTTTTCCGCGTAAAAGGATATACATATTCGCAACCGATGCCCCTTTACGTCGTCGACACGCCTTCTGCTGCTTCTTGCCCAATCGAAAAGTTATCGAGAATACAGAGAACAACGAGCCTATGCTGGAAGAACCTCCTCGATATCCCTGCATTAAGAGAAACCAACCACCTATAGAGTTTCTCCGAAGGAGCAACTCGTTTCTAACAAATACCTCGCGAGCTTCTTCTCTTTTCATCTCATCTAAAGGCAGGATAAAAAGGAACGTTCGAAAACGACGCAGTCTCGAAGGATTCTCACGGCACGGTCGAACTCAGCCTGGTTCACTGACTTTGGCCCCTGGTACCATAATATACATTCATATATACCAGACAAAGAAACGTCAGTCTTTCTTCGTCATTGGTTTCCAAGACGAATAAACGTTCGAAGCAAACGAAACGAAAAGGACACGAAGAGGCAAAACGAGTGACGTGGCACGCTCTAATCTTTGGTAATGGCTAATCGTTGGCGAGCCTACGGGCCACGGAAAGGAAAAAGCAGCAGCAACAACGATCACCGGATACGACTAGGTGGAGCACGGGGCAACAGGTATTAGCAGCAGGCTAAAGTGAGGCTGTGAGTAGAGACAAACCGTTGGAAACGGGACGAACGTATATTTTGACGACTGGAAATCGGCGGGTATCGGGCACGAGCCCCCGGGCCTATTCCACCACCGCCTTTTCGTGGTGGATACAACTGTACCAAAACCATGAATTCGAAGGATATTTTTTCAGCGGCGGAATTTCATCGAAACGACTCACCGCGGCCCCCGTGTTCCGTTTAAATATCAGGATTAACAGCAAACCGGCGAACTCTTCTCTATCATTTCCTCGGAGATGGTCTAAACTGCAGTCAGTCGGTTACGTTTCCTTTCCCTCTGTTTCATCTCTGCTTTCTTCCATGTTTCGTTTCTCCTTCCCAGCCGATTCCAGGTGCATAAAATCGGGCCATTTTGGCGCCATCCCGTGTACGCCACGGCGGTAGATCGCATACATAAACCGATTGGAAATTACATACGGACGAAACCGAGAATTTTCTGTCTGTTTCCATTCGGCCATCGTGAACATGGTAGTGAAACGAAATTAACTGGGCGCAACCATGACTTCTACGAAATAGCTTGTTGCTTTCTTCTTGTTGCTGTTCGTCAGTGTCAGCGACTTTCTTCGTCCTGTTTCATCGCGTGAATCGATCGTCGAGGGATTGAGCCAGTGTAGGGCTAGAGCAACTGCGTGCCTGTAGTTTCAAACATTCGTTTCTTTTTTCCGTCTGGAATGCTACGGGTTATAATGGCCCAGGTAATCGATCTTTCGAGACGATTTGGAAACCTGAGAAATAGAACGTTTCAGTTTTACTGCCTGTACTACGAACGATTCGTTTAAGGCAGTTAATTTGTAGGCATTTCGAACGATTGTATAGAAACGAAGATAAAAGTAAATAAGTATAGTAAAAGTAAGATTGCATCATCTTTAAAATATCAGCTTTTGCGATTCAGTTTTCAATCGCGAGACTATTAAAACACAACGTCGAAACAATTTAATACAACTACGGACCACATTTGCGCTGTTTCTACATATTCCACGGACTATGTATTTAAACCACAATGCAATTTCATTGTCCACTAGTATATTGTAAACCTTTTAACCTTTGCAATCCTTGACGTATCGATTTCGTAATGAACTTGTAATAAATAGTATTAAGGTTGTAACTTCTCAGACGATTTACGATTACTTTAACGACTCGTCATAACCAACTATCATAAAGCTTCTCTTCCTCTTCCTCCATGGACTTACGACCTCGGCGAGGCTCCACGTTGATCGCCCATCGATGAACTTAATTTGCTGCTAGATTTCGTTGCAATGAAATTGAACGGTGTGCACGGTGCACGTTAGACAAACGATAAAGGAAGAGGAAGATCGTGACACGATGGTAAGGGACGGCGCGGGGAGAAATCCGCGGCTCGATGAAAGTACGATTGCCACGACATCGGGGACAAGAATCGGCTTGTATCGGACCGTATGGATAGATACTCGCAAGAAAATGTCGTAACGATGTTCGCGACTTTTTTCCGCGGTCGTAGAAGGCTCGGGTACACGTTTCGAAACAACCTTTTATGTCGGTTAATTCTCTGCTCGTTGCGAGCGTCCACGATATCGAGACCGAGAGAACAGGGGAGGGAAAAAATAAGTGACGTAATTTCGTTATTCTCGCTTGGAAAGGTGTACGATGGTTAACGAGTAGAAGGTATAAAGGACATACAATATAGAAATAGGTAGTAATTGGTGGTGAGAACAATCGGTGATTGAAATCTGCTAGTAGGTAAGTGGCTTTCAATCAATCAAATTACTTTAGCCGCTGCCTGTTTCTTTTTGTCTCGCTCGTAAGGGTTAGCTTGTCCCTAAAGGATCGATTATGCTCCTTACTCTTTGATGTTGCCTTGGAAATTTGTTACGTTCACGTGACTCTCGAAGCTCGTATCGAAGCTTGCAAAGATTTTTGTCAAAAAAGAATTTACCATCGAAAGAAATCTTTTGGTTTCTAATTCCTTTTGCAAAATTTTCTGCGAAAGAGGAATATGTGGTGCGTTCAATGATCCTTATTCAAATCCAGTAACTTATCCGTTTTGTTTAGCTACTCTCGACACTTCGTTTAAATACCGTGTTACGCAAGATTGCAGGTTCAGCGAGTTGTCACCCGATCGTGAAACCTAGAAGGAATTTCAATCGGGATGCTAACGCGATTCCGTCGAGTTATCGCATGGCGGTAAATAAAGTTATGCAAAGTGTATTAGAAGTAGAACTCGGGGAACGCTTCAAGTGTCTCTGAATCTTCGAAAGCGGCGCTCTACGACTTATGAAAAGTTTCGTCGTTCGTTGCTTCATCGAATCTGCAATTTAGAAATCCGAAGCCTGCGCCGTATTAAAAGAGCGATTAAACTTTCTCTCCTTTACGGTGTACCGATTTCATCAACATTTTCTATCTGGAATTTATGCGTGTACCGCGATGAAAAGCGAGTTTTTACAACGATGTCATCGCGATTGAAAACTGCTTGGTCGCCACCTTTCCTTTCTTTTTTTTTTTTCAAATTAATACTCGATTTCCAGCGCGCCATACCGCTCTTTCGATGGGATTGTTGGTCCGCGCGGTTCGTGTAAACTGTCGCTTCTAATAAACGGGAGCCGAAAGCTCGACGCCTTATGGCCGCCGACGAGGTAGTCACTTTCCTTGCCGTGATTTCATCGAAGGATTTAGAGTGACCAGGAGGCACCTTCGACGCCGGTGGTACTTCCAAGTATCTAATTACGACCGCTCCGAATACACGAGTTTCTACTTGCGTGATGTTCTAAACGGCTCTACTCGCCCTCCAACCATTCTTCTCTTTCTTCACTATTCTCTCTTCCTTTATCTTAGCAGATTCGACGAGTCTCCCTGGACGGTCTTGTCTAATTCATTCGCCGTTCGAGAGCCAATTAATGTCTTGGTCAGAAATTAATAATTAACTCTTCATTAGCACGGCGAAATGGAAATATATTAATCGCCAGGTCAAGTTTATCAAGATAAGCCAATAGACATTTTTACGTGACATGGAACTTGGTTTCGAATTATCGAAATTACTTAAATTGCAAGAATGTTAATAACGTCTGGATTATTGTAGGATCCTACCAATAATAATTAACATCGTATTGCGAGTTACTCTTGGAGCACTAGAAATTGGTATTTACTGCTGTAGTGTGTTGCAGTTGTATGTACGGAGTTTATCGCGGTATATCGTGCTGGGTTTCGATATGTTATCTAATAGATAATAAATCGAATGCTTTGAAAATTGAAAAGAAAATAAACCAGAGTAAAAACTAGAATCGAAATAACGTGAAATCGAACATCCGGTTGATCGTAAATTCCTCGTGCCTCTTTGATTTTCAAATCATGTATTAAACATGTGGCTCGCGCGATAAATTACAAAGCGATTAGGTAACTACATAATTCGATGAGGGGCTCGAACGAAAGTACACGGCGAACTGTTCTATACCACCAAAGATGACAAGTCGTTCCTATTGATTTTAATTACACGGCATAGAATCGTCCCGAGTCTACAGAATATCATCGCGCAATCGACGTCGCGGTTGGGCATAATTTGTGAACGACCAAGTCGATCTGAAGAACGAGAACGTTCGAACATCTTGTTATTGCATACTAAAGCGAAGGTGTGGTGGATTAGGTTTTCGTAATGTCTCGAAAAGAGAGAGAGAGAAAAAAAAAAGAAAAATAAAGAATAGCGGAGGACCCTACGTGGTTGGTTATTACACGTTCGCCGACGCTTATGAATTATTACCCGCCTCGAGGACGTTTTCATACATCAAAATATACACACGTGAAATTTCACGTAATATTTTGTCCCTCTCTAACGTTTTGAAAAGCCCGAAGCTCGAAGGAATGCGTAGATTCTCGATCGAGTTTCGCATATTTCATGCTGTCCCGGATGATCGGCGCTAAATGTCGCGAGCGTCGATTAGAAATTAAAAATGGCCATAATTAAATCAGTCGTTAATTAATTCCGAATATGAATTTATTAGCCACCGCGCCAATGAGAGGGAAGGACGCCGCTCGTTAGACCCATCCAATTTCTCGCAGCGTCGTTAGGCCGGTCTGCCATGACCTCGACTCTCAAAGAAGAAATATACGACTGCCACCGGGAGACGAATTCTTTCGATTCGTCGCAGTCTCCTTCCTCGTCTCCTTCTGTCTCTGCGCCGAGTCCCACACTTTCGCTTTGGAAATATTCAAAGCTCGAAATCGAATCGAACCGAGGGGAAGAAAAAAAGCGAAAAATAAGACCGAGAAGAGGGAACACGGAGAACGACTCACCCACCCTTTTGTAAGTCCGACTTATTAAGAAATGTTTCTTCACGATCTTTCGGCCGCCTCGTCACCTATTTCTACCTTCTCTTTTTTTCTCCTTCTTTGCACACGAGTTCGAAGACACAGAGGGCTGCCGGATTGAGAGAATTCCACGCTCGAGCTGCCCCTTTCTCCCTTGCTAATTTCTCGTTTCGAACGAACGTCAGGAAAACCGTGGGTGGTGGAAGCAGAGAGAAGACGAAGGGTGCGTATACTCGAGAGTAGGACGGAGAACGAGAGGGAATGTAGGGTTCGAGGGACACACGGAGGGAAGGTGAGAGAGGCGGTCGAAGCTAAAGGGCAACGCGCCGTATTCCGAGCGTGCGAGGGACGAGCGGACCGTGAGCGGATTCCTTCGATTCAGTTCGGCTCGAGTTAGCTGGATTTGGCGAATACGGCTCGTTTGTAGTCCGCCGAGGGGCCCCGCGGCGACTGCAGACCGCTGCTGTTGCCGTGAAGCCGAGCCGAGCGGAATGAAACCGACTCGAAGAGAGCTACCTGGTCGCGACGTCGTGTGAGCCAAGAATCGAAACGAGACGACAGCATCCACGCAAGCGAAACACCGACCAACCGACAGAGACAGGTGAACACGAGCCGAACAGAGAGCCTCAGGAATTACGAACGAACCTGTTGTTCGTAACACGTGTTTGCGTGAACCCGTCTGCCGTGTCTTCGCCGTCTGTCCGTACGTCCGTCTGTAAGAGGGCAGCCACGAAGGCGACGATGTATTACCATCGGTGACAGTCCATCTTCGTCCTCCTCTCTCCTTTATCTCATCCGTTCGTGACGTTCTCCTTCCCCATTTCACGATACCCTTGTCGCGGATCCCTCGTTTCTCGCACATTCGCTCCAGGGAAATGAGCAAATAAAGGCGGCACCGGCGGGCGCCTCGATTCGCCGCCCTATTCCCGATTTCGGAATGCGGCCCTAAGGAAACGCCTATACACCTATACGTCGTACGCTGCACGTTCCGGGCGCGTCGAACGGACCTGGCCAGATGGAGGAGACGCGATGTTCCGCGTTCGGGAATTATTCTGTCGTTCGACTGGCTTGGGATAACGAAGCCGATCGGCAGACCGGCTATGTCTCTGTTCTCACGCACGATTGCGAATCGGTTCGATCGGTTTGCCGAGTGGCTTCTTTTCAATGGACTTTCAGGGGATTCTTTTTTAATCGTTTTAATACCTCGATCGTTTGACTGGATGTTCTCAGTAAATTAGTATATAACTGGCGCTAATAGTATGTAGGAAATATAGAAGCGTGGTTTCTCGTACGATGTATTGTTCACATTTTGTAAAAAGTAGATCCGATCGTGGATCCAATTAAAACTGGCAGCCGTTCGCAGAACCACTCAATGGGTTCTACATAAAAGATGAGTGATTTTTTCCGGCGAGAGTTGAAAACGACGATGAAATCCTAGGGTTGACATGGACGGCGATTGAGTATACAGTGACGGCCGGAAGGGAGATTAATTTTTTAGAATCGGCCGCTGAGTCAGCCGAGTAGCTTCGAATCAAAACAAATTCTCCCCATCGCGCTGGCTCAAAGCGATTTCTTCCTCCTATCCATTCTATTCCTCCGTGTTACCGATCCTCGAGGAGAGGACTCTTCGTAGGCGAGCGCAAAGGAGTGCCCTCGTGTAAAAGCTCCCTTGGAAAAAAAAGAGGGATGCTAGGCACAGTGCATGCAGGCTGGTATATGCAGTCGTTGGTCCGTCCTCGACAATGAAGCGTGTTCTACCGTGGCAAGGGTTGCGAAGGGGCGCAGGGCGGTAAAGGGGAGGTCTCGGCCAATGAGAGCTCGCCGATACGGCGGCCATTTTAATGATCGGCCCTAAGGTAAACAAAAGGGGAAAAAAAGGGTACCGAATGACTTCCAGCCCCTCTTTCTCCCTCGTGGGGTTGTTGCATGCACGCCCGAGTATACTAACCCCTTTTCTTATACCGGGTGCGCGCACAACGTAGCTACGGAGGTGCGTGTACGCGGCTGTCACACCGACACATTTCAATACCACGTATGCACGCCCACGTGCATGCAAGGGGTGCGCCATCGACCAATCGTTGGCCCGGATCTTCTTACAGGGCCCATGTTCGAGAACACCATGGTTTCTCGTATGATATTCTCGCTCTTCCCTTGGGTACGCGTTACGTACACCGGTGACGAAGCTCTCTCTTTCTCTCTCTTCCCCCTCTCTCTTCTCCTCTCTATCTCACGCAACACCCTTCTCTTGCCTCTTGCCGTGTGTCTGTATGTGTATTTTTTTTCTCTTCCCTTCCTCTACCCCGTCTCCTTTTTCCTGTCATTCGTTATACATTTTATACCTATGGGAGGAGGGGATCATCGAGCTACGGGGAAAGTTTGATTGGAAAGCCAGGATCACGAGAAGTTCTCGTCGCGGACGTCCCACGGCGGGAGTGAGGGAAGAAAAACTGAAAGGGGTTTCCATCCAGGGGACCCGATTAATTAATGCACGCGTGCCGATCCTAACGAGAAAGAGACAAAAATGATCGGTTAACGTCAGCCGTTCCTCTCAGTGGCTGGTGATTATTATCGAAGCTAGGGAACCGTGGCTGCTCCGCGCCTCCTTCACCTTTCACAGCGTACGACCGAAACAATGATTTCTTGCTACGGGGCTTCTATGGTGCTTGATGCTGCTGAGTAATGACTCGGCGCGGGTTGTTACCCGATGGAAAAATAAATAAACCGGCTGAATCGACCAACGTTCGAACAAGACGTTTCTCTTTGGCCAAGTGTCTTCGCTCTTCTGTGAGAAACCAAGCTTTGTTCGGTTTTTCTAATTGCGTCTGAGTAGTTTAAAGCATTGCAGCATTACCTGGGAGCAGTTGTAGTTTATGTAAATAGGCAGCTTCCATGAAATTTCTTCTAAAATTTTTCAAATCAGTAATAAAAAAAATCTTATCTCTGTCTTTGTTCCGTAATCAGCTATATCGTAAAAGGCCTTGTAGAACTACATTTCGCTTCTTGGCTAGCTCTACTAGACGACCTCCATATACAGCTTCTCGCGACGTTACCACGCCAGGCGATCGAAAAAGAAGGCAGAAAACACGGGGCAACAGTCTCGCATGGAGATTCGAAAGAGGGTCGCCGACAAGTCTTCCGACTCGCTTGTCGGCTAGGTAAGAAGACGACCATGGAACAAAGCCGACCCGCGAGCAGCTCACGAGAGAGGCGATATATTTTACGCGTCTACCGGAAGTGCGGTGGTATGCGTCAGGAGGGACGCAGGAAAGGAGGGAAAACAGAAGAGGGAACGGTGCACGAGTACACACGCAGGGTTTCTAGAGAATACGGTGTAGAATACAGTTGTTCCTCGTGAGAATGGCGGATATGGAGGCGAGCATAACGGGAGTGGGGGCGTAAGAAGGGCTCGAGGGGGTGCGTTTCTTCGCCTCCATCCATACATCCTCCCTCCTTTTACCTTTTCTTCTTCCGTTCGAGTGTCGGCCGATGCGAGGCTGATGTGATTTGACTACATTCACACCTATGTCGACGTCCTGCTCCTACTCGTCTCCTTTGATGCCACACAAGCCAAACCATTTCACGTGCACCACCCGATTTACGACACGAAGCTGCAGCAGCAGCAGCAGCAACCTTCCAACTTGGAAAAAAAAGACCGTCGGCTGCAGCGGCTTTCGTAACCGTGGCCCTTGCTTGTATAGTACACCTATAACGTACCTATAATACTCTTCTAACCGAGGCCTGACCGAACCGAGGTATTATGGTGGAGCTGTCGCGAGCTAAGCGTATACACGATCGAGGGTCCAGCACTGCCATGGGTTTCGCGCGTTGTCCGCGCGAAGAATGCGCGTGAATCAAGCAAACCCCGGGAAGAATACCGAAGGAAAGAGACGAAAGACTTCTGGAGATCCAGTTACTTCCAGTTTTGCCCGACGACTCTTTCTGCCCCGACTCTTTTGCAGATATGTCCAAACTTCTCCTCTTTTTTCATCTCCTTCTTTATTTCTTCTTTTCTTCTTTTATTCGCTCGCTCTCTTGGAACAGGTTGATGTGGTGACAGGGGACGAGCTCTGGGGTCACGGTCTCGTAAACTTGGTTCCTTTTGTTACGAGAAATCCTTGTAGCGGTGTAAATTATGTAGCTGACATTGGTCATAGATAAGTAGGAAGTTTTATCGTCAGGCTAATTGTTTTTTCGTTTCTTCTTTAAAAAAGCTCTTCGCTACAGTTGGTAATTGGAAGTATCGGTATGTATTGAGTTGGCAGCTAAGTTACTGCGGATTTTGTCGTTACCATCTAACGCAAAATCCACAGTCACTTAGTTGTTGTTAGATAAGTAGGGATTTCGTTCCAATATGTCCATTCACTTTCTTCGTTTCGTGATGCTATATGACACAACTCTTATGTTTAATGTGAAACATTCGCGTGTCCTATCTTCGCAGAAGAAAATACACCTATCGATGCATTTTCGTTTGAAAAGAAAGCGTGCACTAACTTTCGCAATCTGCAATTTTATAAATTCGTTTTCCTAAATATCATTCATTTCTCGCGATCCACTGATTTTCGCCGTTCCAATCACGGTGATTCCCCGTAATTTTCCGATGCTCTTTCATAACGTGAAATATTCCTACTACAATGATACCGAGAATAAAGTGTATAAACGTAATCGTGGGAGTAGCTAAGACGATTTCACCAGGTAGGTCAACGTGACCCAGCAACTTGCGGGAAAGGGTTAAAGCTTTTATTACACGGACGAAACGATTGCCCGCCAACAGTAAGAGAGAGAGAGAGAGAGAAAGAGAGAGAGAGCTAACGAATGGCCGCCAGAAGCGTTTCCTGACGTCTACTCGACACCACTTTGGTCAAGATTTTATTAATCCTATTCATAAAGTAGTTCAAGTTTCATCGAGGGAGGTGAACGAAGATGGAGCAAGAAAGTGCTACTGTCTAGTCCCGTATAATCTTCCTTGCGGCTGTTACTTCGTGTTTCATGGAAACGCGTCTTCATTAAGCTCCCTTCGGGCGCGTGTACGCGCTCCAAGTTTCCTGGAAGAGATGATTCGACCAAGTGTCTAGTCCGAGCGCGTTGTGCTTTCGTTTTTTAACGAGCTCGCCGTCGTCCCGGGTATCAATGGTCTGACAGACGGCCTCGTTAACATGTTCCATAACACTGAGGTCCATTGGTGGTCTACGATGAACACATGTAAAACTTACATTAGAGGAATTAAGTTATGTACTTTTTCCTACCAAATAAGACGAGCGTAAGACAAGATCAGAGTGTCAGGTGCGTAGTACAAGATTTTCTCGAAGTGTGATTGATTTATTCCACTACTTTCGACCGAAACCTGCTTTTTATAATGATAGCACAAAGAATCTTAACAAATCAAGGCATTACGTAATTTACTACACCGTAGTTATAGTTAGCTGGTTCGCTTTAATATCCACACGACTGAAATTACTTTTCCATCAACTGAATGTAACGAAAAAAAGAAAAAAAAAAAAAGAAAAACACGCCAACTATCGTAACGTAACTTTTTTACTCGAATTTACATTTCTTAAAGGTGGAAAGTGTCATACAATCAAGTTCTCTTCCTCGCATCCATCACCGAGTCTCTAGTTTCCCATCTAGAAAAACCGTAAGTAATTCCTAAGAAGTTCTTTTACTTCGAAGAATCTCATTACACGTAACCTAGTGCCGATCTCGCGTGACCCATGTTCCGCGTACAAATACACACGTCGACCGCGCAAATTACAAATTGTCTGCTTGTAGCAAAGATCGTATTATCGTTAATTTCCGATCGTGATAGGTGAGGCCACGGCTCGCATATATTCGTCCGGCGTAATGGAACGAATCACGAGGTCGCGTTTTAAGACCACTGTGGCGTCCAAGGCGTTCAATTAAGACTTGAACGCGACTTCGCGGATCGGATTTCATTCGACGATGGCACGCGGTTCGCTTCTATTATGCCCGCCGCGAGTTCGTTACGATGTTTTTCTGCTTTTTCGCCGGGCTAATAAACTCGTTTACAGTCCCTGTCCTGAGCACCAGGCTCTCTCCTCGGCTCTTTTTCTCTCTCTTTCGCGAGATTGCACGCCGATTGTACTCCGCTATCCTTGATTTACGTCCCAAAACCGGTAGTGGTTGCGCGCACCCACCCCCTCTTTCACCCGACACCCACACATTTGTTCCCCAGCTCTCGAGTACCACCGTCCGTAGGTACCGAGTGCACAGTTCAGCCGCGAGTACATTTTACAACGCTATTCTTAGGTTTCGATTGCGAAATCAATCTCGGTCTCGCTCGTAACGCGGAGCGTGTGCTCGCTTGCTCGCTCCTTCGATCGGTGGCGAGTGAAACGAAGGAAAAGAGAAAGAGAGAGAGAGAGAGAGAGAGAGAGAGAGAGAGGTAAAAAGACGAAAGGGAGGAGGAGAGCGATCGCCCACTCTCGTAGTATCAGCCACGTCCTCGTTCGTTGTTATATAGCCGGTACACGCCGATATAACTACTGTACGTCTCATAATTCATTAAAGCGGTATTCTTGCCTTCAGAGTTCGATGGGTAGAAGCTGTTATCCTACCGAGCTCTCTTCTTCGGTTCGCGTGAAAAGAGTACAAGGCTCGGGGCTAGCGTGCTAGTACAACGAAGAAGGGACGTTTCGTATTAATTAGTGGTAATATTGCCAGCCTGCAGATCGTTTCCGAGGTTAAAACGTCGTGTAATAGCCGCTCTTAATCCGTTCCTGGTGCTATCCGTTATTACGACGTAAAGTGTTTTAATAAATGTGTAGAGGTTTATGAATGCTACTTGTCCTTCTTTCCTGGCATTTACATCTATTCATGGTCTCTAACATGTTACACAAGTTATGACTAATTTACTTGAATCACAAACACCGACATGATACCACAGCTTCGCAGCGAATTAGGTTTGAAAGTTTCGGTTCAACGAAGATACACAGCGGCCTCTTTTTCCCGCGTCTAAAGTACAAGGACCAAGACAAATGGTTGCTTTAACCTTCAAACGCTCTAAGATTGCAACGAGAAATCAAGAAAGTTCGAGTTACGATCTGGACGTCACTTCAGACGAAGGATTAGTTCGCGCGTTAGTTATTCGCGAATCGAAAACGAATCTCGATCTCGCATCGTCGATACCTTTCCCAAAACAAGCGGCGACTACATCAGACCTCCCATACGGCACTCATTGATTTACCATCCAATAACAATGGCTTATGTAACTACCGTACACCGCGTGATTCACCGTAGAGACGTTCTCGATCACCCACGGTCCATAGTCTCTTATTCCGCCTCGTCTGCTCCGTAAGGAACGACAATTAAAACCGACCGACAGGCATACAAAGAGAAAAAGAGAAAAAGAGAGAAATACAATGCATGTATTAATTATCCGTATCATCGTACGTGTCGAGCTCGAAGTTTCTCCTTTACGATTCTATGCCCGACACGCAGATATTCCGAGAGCCGTTGCTCAACGCACAGTCGAGCCAGATATCGCGTGTGGCAAATTGAATCGATACACCGGCCATGCGCTAAAATACGCTGTTCTCGGGGCGAGTAAATCGAGGGTGACGTCACCCACGCAAAATCGCGACGATGTCCGACCGATATTGGTCATTCTGGATCAGCGTGTAGGCGTTAACCAACGATGTAACTACTGTACGATCTATAATTCATTAAACCTTGGAGATCCTTGCCCGTGGATCGCGACCTAATGGGGCGGCTATCTGGTCGGCTTTCTCGTGTCTCGTCGAGTGCACGATATTCTCCAGGGACCTACTAATGGAGAAGAAAGGGGCGTGTACGACGGAGGGGAGGAAAGACGAAGAAAAGAAGGCGCGTATTAATTATCGGTATCGTTGGGTCTTCGTCGTTTCTCAAGAACCAACAGATAGATAGGAATTATATAAAGCTATTATAGAAGCAGGAATGTAGTACGTAGAGTGGAAGATGGTCAATAGCGGAGACCATATCGACGGTGGAACGCGTGTTCTCGCGTGTTGCCCCGTGGGTGAAGATAATTCTCCGTGGGGAGTTTTTAATTCCGTATCGGGTCACGTCGAAGTATTTCAGATAGCCTGATAGGGCAGCGGGTAAATTGCGCAATGTCAAATGATGCAATCGATGCCACGTAATAAGGGTGATTGAAAATTCAAGTACAGGATAGAGGCTGTGCGCCGCCAGACCTGGTTTTCCCATCGTTTCACGTGGGCAGCGTTTTATCTACCGTTGCCGATTGACGAAATGTCAGTACTTGAATGCAAATTACCGTAGATTACCGGTTACCAGGAATCACGCGACCTAGCCGATACTTTTTCTACGACCTTTCTCCTTCAGCCACCTATTTCACTGGAAATTCCGCTGATAATCTTCGGGAAACGAGACTAGAGAAGCAGCCATCACAGACTCTACGTAAAAATGGTAACATCAAGGGGGTTCGAGACTTTCTGTCTGTTGTTTCTGGTATTCGCTGTACTCTCGTCCCAAATCCTCCGGGGAAGAAGCACGCAAAGGTCCCAAAGATGGCTGATGCCTGTAACTAACACCATCCAGGGCAGCCATTTGCGAGACATAAGGAATCCGATACGGGGTTTTGATCTCCATAAGCCCACCCTCGATCGTGTTACCCGCGGACACCTCTCTTGCGACCAACGAACATGGCCGTGCTTCTCACTGCGATATTCGCCATTATGCGAACGACGGCGACCAGCCGCTCTGGAACAACGTCGATGCCCTTTTTTGACCTCCGCTTTCAGGTTAATCATCCTCTTTGTCGTCCCAGCCTTCGTCTCTCGGTTACGAGATCCTTGGAAACGGGCCGCACGAACGAGGAACTCGGTCGAATTGCTCGTTACCGGGAAACGAACGCGAACCAGGATGTGCCATAATTCTTTTCGCTGGTGTTTCGGATTTTTAATAAAGACCAGCAAGGTGGATAGAGGATTCTTTACGATAAGGGTTCCTCGTTCTAATTTTTCGATTTTCTAGATGCGTCACGGTTCAATTTTTGAATACTCGAAGTCAGTGTTAATATCCTGACCGAGTAATAAAGCTGAAGCTTCTGGAAGAGTTAGGGTTAAAAGTGGCCGATCAATTGTAACGTGAACTTCTGCGGTTGAATCCAATTAGGTCAACAAGGGATAATAAAAAAAAGCAAAGATAGAAATTTTATTACCAGCGTAACCTAATTTTATTGAATAAGAATTAAAGTAAGGAATTAAAACTGCAACAATTCAAGCGAAATGGAATATCTAGTCCTCTTCGACGTAGCATTTGTCCATTGAAAAGGTGTCTAATCGGTTTATCATCTTCCGTAGCAAGTTGTCCAAGCGACCCGTTATCCAACGATCGAGCGCGATTCAGTGTAGCGCGGCGACCACGAAAGGTCACCAGGCCCGGTCTCGTTTTATTTCGTACAAGCGCGCCGGCAGCAGGAATGCCCCGGAAAATAATCCTTTAATCTCACGGTCATCGTTTTCACACGGCGTGCCATTAAAACGAGCCGGTAATTTGTCCGTCGATACGGCCGGTCGATTTAGCTCGCGTACCGCTTTTGCTCGCTCTTTTCTCCCAGTATTCCCGTTACTAATACCTTGACTCACTGTAAAACAGCAAAAACAGAAAACTTCTTATCGGTCGTCGTCGCGGAGGAGACCTCGAGACCGGTCGTCGCGGAGCCGGTTTCTCTTCGGCGTGCCGCACCGTGCCGTCTTAAAAAATTCACGAACCCGTTCGTATTTTCGAGACGACAACCAGCTACTCGATTAATAGAATTTTCGTGCCGCTGGCGCGATCGAGGACGTCGCGGGGGTATTTTTCTTCTCCCAAGGTTACCGGTGTTGCGTTCGTTTCTTGTGTTAAGGGATGAATAAGTTCGATGATCGTGGGTTAGATTGCCACTTTTTCTCTAATACCATACGTTGCATACTGAATTTAATAAAAAATTTGTTTGATCGACGGTGTGAGGAATGAATGAATATTTGCGATTGAGACGATCGTGAAGTAAAAGGATGGTATGAATGTAAGAAATTGATGTGGAGACTGCAAAGATGACGGTTGAATAGGCGATTAGTAGAGAAAAACTTTTTGCGAAGAATTTTAATTTTTGTAAATTATTTGAGTTCTTGGATCATAGAAATATTTATGAAGTTGATCCCTTGATATTTTTTGGACATTCCGAAAACCGCTAAAGTTCAAGAGAGGGATCAAATATCCACTTTCGAATAATCGTGTAGGACAAACAAATAAATTTACCTTCTATAATTACAACAAATTTATTAGCCTGCACTCGATTTATACGTTGTTCTTGCACGTTTCAAAAAAATTGCTTAAAACCTTACTCCTCGATATGATCTAACATTGAAGTCTCTCCGCTTCTAGAATATCTGCATATTTTCACTTTACGCTTGCACAAAGCCGACACAAATAGAAAAGATACAATCGGTGTAACGAAATACGAAGATAAATAAAATTCATCTCTCGGGTGTCGGCCAAATCTTCGAAAATATGCAACATATGACGAAATTCATTCCTATCCTTGAAAACAAACTCGAAGATGACGAAACTTGCATTATCGCATGTTCGCATCAATTCCATTCGATTCGTTCTTGCACGTATCTCTATCTCACGGTGAAACGTAACCTCGATTTCTAGAATTAATTAAACCTCTAATTATCTCACCTTTGTAAAACGAGATCATCCATTCAGACTCGTTAAACGCGATCGACGATTCGTATCAGCCATATTCTCCTATTCTCTTGCATCTTCTTATACCTCGCTAGTCAACAAATTTCCTGTGTGTCGAGATAACACGTGGCAATACGAGAGAAATCGCGAAGCCTCGAACCAGTCTAATTATCCTTGTAAGGCGATGAAAACCGCCCTTGGAAAGGCGCGAATACGACTCGGTTCGCCGATTCGATTCACGCGCGATTTCTCGTCGCTCTCGTTTGCTCGATTCCATGCGATATAAATATCATTGCCATCGATCAGGCTCCCTCGCCGATTTACCTTGCCGATATTCGATCGGCGACGAATATCACCGTCGCTCCGTTAAAAGTTCCCGTTAGGCGAGTTTCGCGAAATGAAAAGCCGCCGTTAAGCGATAAGGCTGACTCTGGCCGTTAAGAGATCGCTCGCGCGAGCGTTTTTCACGCTTCGCTGGACCAGTCGTACGCCACACGTGTCGAGATAAAGGGTTGCCTCTCCGTTAAGCCTGCTTTCGTGTACCCTGCCACACACCTACGTAACCAGGCGTATATAAAGTCGGAATATCGCTATCCGCTTGCATTATGCGACGCTGAACATCGGCCACGGATTTGTAATGAGGTCGCCGAAGGAGCCATTAATACCGCGATCTTATTACTCGCAGGAAATTTTTACCCTACGATTTTTTGGTTGAGCGTGGTGTTACGTTGACACGGGTTCTCGTGTAAGAAACGCGTTGTTTTCGCAGTGAGAAATATCGGTGGTGTTGGAGCGAAGGATTTAAATAAATTTTGCGGATACTCGGGAGGACTGGTTGAAAACAGACTGAATAATTTTTTAATTGCGTGGGATATTTCAATGTGCGGATACGTAACGAACGGGCGTAACGTGAAAGAATAGATAATAAATACGTGGAAAATTTTTATTCTCACATTTAGAGTGTAAAACATGCTGTTTGTGTTCACAAAAATTTGCATGAACATCCACCGTGTAG
Source organism: Bombus pyrosoma (assembly GCF_014825855.1). Lineage (NCBI taxonomy): Eukaryota > Metazoa > Arthropoda > Insecta > Hymenoptera > Apidae > Bombus > Bombus pyrosoma. Next base: position 15,113,073 of record NC_057771.1, on the reverse strand, counting down.
AAATAGGATATGGGTCATATAGAAGATATTTGTGTTCGATGAAGCTATATGGGACGTAAGTGCAACAAAGATAGATACAAGTACCTTTAGAGATCTCATCCGATGAGTGCAAACTATGAAAACCTTTAAATCACTTTACTGCCGCTAGAAATAATCTTAAAATAACGCTTCGAAGAAGACGGTATAAAGCCAAATCAAATTGAATCTTCCGTCAATCAATTATACGCAGCAACTGGGTCTCGAAGATTTAATTCTCTCATCTATCACGATAGAATCTACCGGAGAAGTACGGCAATGGACTTGCAACTCATACTCGTCCCAAGAAACGTATCGTTCGCCAGTTTCTACTCTATTCCCGAGTCAATACGACTCGGACTATTTTTATCGCGGATGATTCCATCGAAGAGAAGCTTTCTCAGAGAAATTTACTTCTCCTAGTGCGACGCTCGTAAAACAGAGCACCGTAGTATCGATGGTTCCGCAGTCGCCACGAGCCAATTTTCCAGAATACTCGTACCGTTCGAACTTCTCTCTTTCTAAGAGAGCTCACGCTTCCGCGATCGTATTTTACGATTCCCAATTGCGGTAGAAAATCGAGAAAACGCGCGAGCATCTCGAAGAGGAAGACGTATCGCGCGAGAGAACGCAGCCGTGGAATTCTTGTTTCTCACGTGTCGACGTGTTGCGTCGATTTCCTTTTTTCCCTTTCGTCTCTTCCTTTTTATTTCTACCTTCCACCAGTCTGGTCTGCACACACATAGCAACGCAGACAATTTTCACCGTTCTTACGCTCGCTGGTACGCGGTGTGTAAAGCGCACCGATAAACTGGAAGCTTTACTTGGTATTACGGAGGTACTAAAGCCTTATTCGCGCCCTGACTCGATGCCACCGTGGCCGGTATTACACCATAAAACCACGCAGGAGTATATTCACTGGCACGTTATCGCGTGATGTACCTAGCGGTGACGCGTGGATGTGCTAGCGATACTTTTGTATATTTCGATACTTTTGCCTATTACGCTGTTACGAAGAACGACTGGCCGTTTTTTCAATGGATCGTATGGAATATCGTACTGTGATTGCTCGTGGGATATGTATTGTACTGTGAGTTTCTTTTCACGGTTGAAGTTAGATTTTGTGAGACGTTTGTTTGTAGCATTTTTTAAAGAGCTACATAACGTTGCACCACAAGCAGGTAAAATGTTCCTTTATGTCTCTTATCAATCATTACGGTAGCTCGTAAAGGTATTTGGATTTTCCATAGAAAGTATTTACGTATATGTTATATGTGTTATATAAAACATTTGGAAGTTTCGAGTCTCATTAGAGTACTTATGGAATTTCATGTTTCGTATGACACATATTAATACGTTTATGAAAAGTGTGCAAAATTTATCTAACATTCCATGAAAGTGTTCAACTGAGGATTATTCGTTCGCCTGTGCCATCAGTCGCGATGTAATAATCTGTTGTTGTATTTTTCAAGGAAAAGGGTGTACAAGAATGTAAGGGATGAAGAACATTTAACCCTTGAACTGTAGAGGTGGGTATTTCATGTCCAAGTTTTTTTGACCGAGTTGAGTTTCTCGCAAGGGAGCAGATAGGAAACCTTGCCAACCTCCTGCCTAAAAACAATTATTTGATAAAAGTTTTAATGATAATCTTAATCTGAAACATTTGAAGATATCATACGAATTTTTGGGAATTTTTCTAACAAGTGTTACCCACTGAAGAATGCATCGGACACGAAAATGGGAATCAGAGATATAGTTAGAGTACCGTAAAAACGTTTACAGTCTAAGGGTGAACTTTTGATGTTTTGAATTTTCCCGGGAACGGAAGTCGTTTATTAGAATCTTTCGTAATCTGAATGTTCGATTATCGCAGAATAAATTTGGTGATCTGAAACTCGAGGCCGCAAGTTATTATCAAGTTGTTCAACGTATTACGCTATGTAATACGTGCTATGTCGATATGCTTACTGGGACCGATATTTCTACGATACAAGTGCGTGGAACCCCGATATAAGTCGCCGGGGTACGATGTACTCGCGAAATAAATGTTTCACTCCGAGAAACCTCGTAATTGCAGAAAGACGAAAGACCATATTGACTTCCCCTTTCACAAACTGGAGTCGTCTCAAATAAAACATTAACTGTTTATCACATTAGATTCTGGTTACGTAAAATGCATATTACGTGTAGAGAATTGTGTATCGTAATCGCCGAAATAAATATGTAAGAACACTTTCATTACATGTAGAGATTATAAAATAGAAAGATCTTGTATTTATTTATTAACATGTGATTTTCAAAAATATAGATAACAATTACATGTGTTTCATTAGTACACCACTGATCCGGGTGTACCGTACAACACTTTAGTATATGTACTACCGAAGGATTAAGTAAGTTCTGTTTCCCGTATATAAGGCAATGTACTACCTTTGCGACAACTAGCGAGAAAGCAAATATTTTATAGGCCACCTAGCGACACATCGATGTACTACAAACGCAAGAGTATTTATTATTTACTACATTAAAGAGCTACATAACGATGCACTACAAACAGGTAAAAAGTTCCTTTATGCCTCTCATCCTTTTATTAGTATACCCTGCCTTTTGAGTAGTACTTAATAGCACCATCTAATTCATATTTTCTAGCCGTATAGGTTATATTCGCATCATGTTATTCGCCATGATTACCGTATTACCTTTTGTGCGGTAATAACGTGTATATGAAGCAATATCGCATATATTGTGATAATACAATAATAAAACTGATTAAAACAACATTGTAGAATGTTTCAATCTTTTTCGTAGAATTATAAATGATTGAAATCTTTTATTTCGCTATAATTTCTAAAGCGAAACTTTCCATATCAATCCTTTTCTAGCAATAGTATATAGTCATGCATTTAAAGAATGTAGTAAAACATTTTATTTGCTCTTCGTTTTCTATTTTGAAAAGACATTTTGAGGTTGAAGATTCTAAAAAATTATAAGGTATTAATGATATATTTATTTTAACGGAAAACAACAATTGATATTTGACACTGGCGTATCAAAAACTAAGACTATATATTCTGTCTGTATATTATTAACACTGTTATAAAACGTCGCAAAAACAAGAAATGAAAAAGATCATTTAGTTCAAACGTTGAGCGAAGAAGTAGTACAGTGAGCCACTATAGTGGCGTGTCGTAATATAAGATGAGATCCGCGGAAGCCACTATACCCAAGCCACTATAACCATCGTACCCAAGATGCTAAGTAGATCTTATAGATGCGAGTGGTTCGAGCGGATGGTTAAACTAAATGGAGTATTTGTTAAAGTACACGCGTGACTCTGTACCGATTTAAAACGATCCTAAGACGGAAGTATTATTCGCTATCCCAAAATCGCATTTATCTCCGCTAAGGAATTAGGAGACAAGCTGAAAACTTTCTGCGCAAATCTGAAATCACCATCGTGATCTAATTCCAAAACAATTGCTCCCTGTTCAATATATTCCCGATGCTGTAAATCTTCTTCCCTTCCCGTGAAAAACCGAATGGCTCAAATTCTAGTCTCGCATAAGCGCGATTTACGTGTCTAATTATTCACCCACTTAGACGAGCGAGAATCACAGTTGAAAAACTTAAATAGAAACACGAACGGGCGTTAAAAGTGAATGGAGACGAAGAGGTGGACGAGAAAGAGCGACGAGGCGGTTTCACGTGGTGGTTGCTGAATACGCGAAAGGAAAAAGGAAGAAAGAAGGTTATGGAGGAAGAAGGGTGGTAGTAGGGACAGCTAATACATTATTGCATTACGCACAACTAGGTAGGTAGTTAATTTAACAGTGGCATGCCTCCATCGCCGGCCGATTGCTTCTTGTATTGCCTTCTACCAGTCATATGCATAATGTAATTGACTTCATCCCGCGCTACCACGCTTTTCGCCTCGTCGCTCGCCTTTATTCTTCTCCGTCTTCCCCACGCGCCAACCCTGACCATCTTTTTCCCCCTTTCCGTTCCTCTCCAACGCCAGTTCCTCCGTCGATCCTCGAACGAAACGAGCAGGACTCGAACCTCGCGATTCCAAGCGGAAAATAGATTCGCTTGCGGTTGAATATGGGTGTTTCGATGTTTGGTCGGAGAGTTCAGTTCGAATCTATTGAAAGATGCATGAAGTTGAAGTTTCAAATTATTTCTTCTAGCGTATCGCTTTCAAGTACGCAGGAGAAATAATTATCGCGAGGATTTACGGAACAAGCGTAAGATGTAAATGTTTGGGATTTACGAATGACATCAATTGTAGATCAAAACGTAAGATTTTATGGCATATGAGATAATTAGCTACGGATTTTTATTTACTATTTATCGTAAACTTTGTTTCCAGCTACGAGTTTCGAGTCGTCTGAAATTTATCATTGACAATAGCTTATGCACATTATTCGACTGTTACTTCGATTTACTGCTAATATCGACCGTTAAACTTGTTTTTCTTCTACGTGATAACACTTTCTCGTTTAAGCCTTTTAATCGACACTCACTCGTGATCAGCAGAGTCAAAAGGAGACGATGCACGACAGAGTTCGTGCAGATCGATTCTCAATCTCCAGATATATTCAGACTCTATTCATAGATAATACTCCTCTATTCTTTTTCTTTCCTTCAATAAGCAGTATATTATCCAGCGCCGTATCCTATAGACGTTTACACCGGCGAGACGATGATCATCCACGATTTTTATCGAATTCCATCAATTTCTCTGAAAACCCTCGATTTACCGCGCTCTAGAACGAGTTTCTTCGTTTAAGGACGGTGGACGCGCGTACGCATGCTGTTTCCAAGAAACTCGGCTGATATTTCATCGATTATTTTCGATTCTTCCCTCTAAATCAGCGTTTAAACGGGCTGATAAAAGACAACAGAGAGAGGGAGGAAAGCCGAAAGGGAATTTCATCGAATCACGGTTATGCTCACGACGCGTGACGGAATTCTGATGGATCGTGGTCGCGGGTCGTTACAGCGTAATTGTCTCACGGGTATATCGGCTCGCGGGCCGATATATATGTCCAATGAACCGGAAAGGTCAGTTTAATGTTTCAACGACTCTTTGCGCTGACGGATATATCAGAGGTCCTGCGGCCGGACGATGCAATACAACGATTTCTCGTGATCTCCGTCGATTGCGGCAATCCTGAGGTCGTTTCTCGAGATGTCGGCCCGATTTCGTTCGCTCGTTTATCCGTCATCTCTGTTCGCTGACACGAACGAAACGACGTTTCTTTGCACTTTAAGAGCGTCGATCGAATCCTGAATCCATCATCTTTTATTATTTCTTAACCTTATCCATCGTGAGAGCGTGGCCAGCTTTGGCGCCGTACCGTTCGAAAACGGGCCGCCGGATTATATCGTAAAACGAGGGGTAATATGGGTTTGAAAGCATATCGAATATCCCTACGGTAATAAAACCGCGTACCAAGCTTTAATAACGATATGAAAGTTTAATGTAATTGATCTTACTTACCAACTATTGTATATAGCCTTTCGTACGTTTCAATCATTACAGAGAAATCGATTCGGATAATGGCGCTTTATATCTCCCGCAAGATATCACTAACTATTTGTAAACACCTTCATAACCGTTCCATTTATCAGTTTCAATCCGTTCCCGCGGTTAGAACGGTCTGACAGTTAACAATTTCTAATAACGTTTACCGCGAAGACAGGCAACCAAGACCGATATACGGGCAAGGAACAAGAAACGGGCTCGACAAGCAGATCAGATAGGACACGACCGTTTCGTATATACGTACATACGTTTCTTTCCTCCTCTTATTATTTTTCACCTCGGCGCGAACGCGTCCATATTTTACGGTGCACCCTGGTACAATGCATTCCAACGATAGCGATAAGCGGCCGCGTTTCCATCGCCGCTTCTCTGTCGGTCGTCGCCCACACGAAGCCCCTCCACCGACAACATCGTATCGCTAATTATACCAGTTAGTCGAGGGCCAAAGCGGAGCAACCTTTCCCTTTCGTTTCGTTTTTCTTCCCGAGAACGTTTCATCGATGCTCGATCCGCGATAAATGTCTTTATGCGGTCCGAGTGGAGACGCAGCAGCGCGCAACCGATGGACCCGGCGTATCTCTCCGGCGGCCATTTCTCGAAACGTATCCGAAGTAAACTGTTGCAAATTAAGGTTGCACAAGGAGCCAGCGGTCATTTCTCAAGCTGTCTCCCCGCATAAATTATTGCAAACGAAACCCCGCGACGAAAGAAACGCATAAACCTCCTCCTCTCCTCTCTGCCATCGAGCCTCGTTCCTCTCACTCTCTCTTACTCTACTGACTTTCGTTTCTACCTTTCCCTCTCTTCCAAGTTGTAAGTTTTAACTCCCTTCCATCCTCGTGGTTCCTGGACCACGTAGTCAACATGGAGGATGGTGTGCACGCACCGGTCGTAGCCGATATCACCGCTAATCCGGCAGGTAAAAAGGAAAGAAAATCGCGACGGCTATTTGGACGACGTGGTGCTGATTATCAGGGCGCTTCGGTGGCGTCGTAAATTAAGAGGAAAAGAAAAAAAGGAAAGACGAGGGCCCTCGAACTCGGTGGTCAGGCACGGCCCCCCCCTCTCTCTCTCTCTCTCTATCATTGTTTACCTTGACTTAATTGAGCGTCGACGGGGAATAGGAATGAATGGGCCTCGATTTTCGAACTTACGCCGTTACGCGGGCCGATGCTCTCTTCTAAATGACTGATTGGATTTACGTACCTGGAACAGAGAAAAACGGACGTCGTAATTAGAAACGTGCCTCGGACACGAAGAAATTTTTGGGTATTGTTGTTTATGGGACTGGAACTTCGGGCTGGCAGCTTATTACCATAAATTTTGTGGGTGGGTTATTTATGCAGAGAGACGGGTGAGACTCGCGAGAGACGCAGCAACGAGTCGCGTATTTCTGAAACTCGTTCGAACAGGTAAGATTGCGGCGTTGCGTAATTTCGGGCGCGATTAGGTCACGTTCCAGGATGATTAACGTGATTAATGCGTGGTGAAACAACGAGTCGTTAAGGAATAGGAAATTCACCTTTCAGGAATTTCATCGGCTTATTAGCTTTGTGGTTTAACGTTCTAACGAAATGCCACAAGTACTCTGGTCGATCGTTGTTAACTTTCTGTGACTTAAGCAGCAGTTGACATTTAATCCGAACTACTTCGTAAAAATTCTTAAGAATTGTTTAAATTTTTCATATATTTTTTTTAATCAAGATATAACCCGTTTTTATGTTATAACGAAACAGAAAAAGATCGAGCGAATATTCGATAGGGTTAAAATGGTTTTGAAGGATACGGTCGTAGATAGAAAGTTATAGGTATATTTGCAAGAAATATGGTATCTGTTAAAAAGTATGAGCGAAATAATTTCCTCTCACTCAGTATCGCGGAATTGGAAGGAAGAGATACGAGGAAGTTAACGTTAAAATCGTATAATGGGAGAAAATCTTGCAGCATGGCCGTGGAACTTTTTAGCGTTAATAAATTTGCTTCTCGTTATATCATACAAGATAAGAGCTGAAAGTGCTATTAAGGATAAAACTAGCGCGTGCTACCTCAAGATATCAGCCCGTTAGAGGAAATAAAAAACGAAACTCGAATATTTTTGTTACTAAAGTTTCGTAAATTCGAGTGGAATAAAGGATGATTTTTCGCGAGAAAATATTTCTAAAAATCTGGAATATTAGGAAAGTACGGTAGAAAAATTGGAGAAGTAAAATATTTGAATTTCACAGAGGTATATGCTAATAAGGCTAATTTTCTTAAGGTAACACGTCGTCTGCGGAGAGAAAGTTCTGTATTATTGAAATAAAGAGAATAAGTGAGAAATAAATATAAAAGTCTAATCTTTCATTTAAATACTTTCATATCGTTGATTTGATTGGTCTTTAATCCCATTCAAATTGCGTAAATATCGTTTTATGTGGCAGTGTCCTGGATTCGTTATGAACACTCCAAAGATTACAGAACATTAAACGAACGGACAGAAATTTTTCTCGTTAAGCTTCGGCTAACAAAAGACGAGGGAACGCAGCGGCTCTGTAAAGCGACCAATCTCCCAAACGTCCTTTTCATTTCCGAAACTTTCTGGATTTCGTTTGCAATAACTGCAGAGTTCGGATACGAACAATTACAACTCGTTAAATCTTTTTTATCTTGATCGCAGTATAGTCTTTGCTTTTCAAACTGAAGCTAGAAAAGGTATTACAAAATCGAAGAATAATTCCACGGTATAACTCAGTGTTTTATACAGGAAAATTTACCAAACCACTTTCAAAAGCCTCATCCGCTCGATCCCCATCGTTCATCGATGAGAACAAATAGCAGATCGAGGCACGTTGTAACGCAAATGCGCCATAAATTAATTATTCCCCAAATAATCAACGATTACGCGACGCCGTGTAACAACGCCGTGAACGAGCGATCGTCATAGCCATAAAAAAAGGGGGAGAGTAGACGAATATTCGATGGAAGACGAAAGGTCCGCGCGTGAACATGGCAACAAGACGCGACGTAATATGGCTCGGCAGAAGGTTAATTCGATGAAAATTGCGAGGCCTGTCTGCCCTTATCCATCAATTTTAATTCAGCTGCAGGCCCACCCACCGAGGGTGCGCCGCCCCTGGCAACTTCCGTTCGCGGTCTTTCCGTGAAAAAAGCCTCCTCTCCTTTCGCCTCCACCCCTTTCTCGTTCTCCTTCCGCACTCTCATTCTTTCTCGACCATTCAGCGCGTTATGCACGGATGCGAGCAGAACGGACGAAGGTGGGGCGACCTGCCATGAAAAATCGTTATTAATCGTCGGGTCGCCGACCTAAAACGACTACCGCGACTTTCATAATGCTCCGTTACCAGACTTCCAAGGTCCCGTGTGTGTCATCGGAGGATTAAAGACCGCGAATTGTATTTACGAGTTATCCGTGACTGGCGTTCGTCGAGCCATTAGCAGAGAAGGTGACGTTGAAATCGCCGGATGAATATCTCGCTGTAACCATCGTGATTCGCGAGCGTTTGAAGTCGAGCGGGACGATAATGGTTTTACACGGTCGAAACGTTTCATAGACAGGAGATGGCTCCTCACACGATGACACTGTCTCTACTAGGGCTTCGTTCTAACCTATTTTTCTGTACCTTCGAGCTCTCACGTGTCGCGGTTCGCTGTGTTTTTGCGAGCTGTTTTCATGCACTTGCCTAAAAGACTCGTAGTAACACGGGACGAGCTATGGTTTAGTATCTTAAACGACTTCTTTCGGTTTTGAAGTCGCGCACACAGGCGTCTGGATTTGCATCAGGTGCTGATGCGCGCAAAAGATTACTTAAAAGCGATAATTTTGCGCCTGGCTTTGTGACTTTTCAGCTTTTGAGACTCATAAAGAGAATAAAAGCGTACTTTTCAAACAGTTAGAAAAACTACGACAAAGATTTCCCGAAGATTGTCAAATTTGCTGATTTACCATCACTTTTCGAAACTACCTTTTACAGGCCTGCTGTTTTCTAACAGTAACCGGACAGATTTACGAGGTCCAAATAAAATTACCCTTATCGACGTTTGTTCATCGATGACGCGCGTTTTTACAAGATCTATAGACCGGAAGAAGCTTTGTCCCTGGTACAGGTCGAGAGTTTCGAGGTCCTGGCTCGTCAAGAGGATTAGGACCTAACGTTTTTGAGCTTACACCGGGGGCGTCTACCTGTAACACATTTTTCTCTCTTGCACGATTCACAAGACAATGTCCCGGTCCCCTGATCGTCGATCAGCATACATTAGAATAAATAACGAGCCTTACAATTCATCGGAATTAGCATAAACCGTGAAATTGGCCGATAAAGGGAATCAGTCTCGTCTAGATGCGCCTGATAGTTCCGCCTCGCGTTTCTCTTTCCTCAAACGCTGCTAATCCTTTGAGTTTCCCCTAACGTTAAACAAGGACAATTCGGACGAAGGCAATTCTCGTTCCGTTTTGTTTGTCTTTCCTTTAACAAAAAAAAAAAAAAAAAAGGGAGAGAAAAAAGGAAGGCAGAAGAAAGAAAATGGCCTTGTTTGAAAGGGAGGACCATTTCCTGTAAAAGAAGGCCAAGCATTGTCGAGGTTGTAAATATCAAGGCTAAGTAACTTCTTGAAGGAACGAGGTGAATTAACGGATCTTTGCTTGCCGCCGGGTTTTTTCCACAGCACCAGTCGGTTCAACACCTACAGCACCGACCCTTCCAAAAAATCTCTTTCTTATAGTTATAATACACCGTAATTCCCCGGGATTATTAGGGACGGTAATAATTTCGTGCAGGCAACCCTTGGCAACGCTTCCACGTTATGTCCATCGCCGTTACGAGATGCGAGCGTTCGAAGGGTGGCCGACACACTTTGTCCCATGAGAGGCGGCTAAGCTCGCGCAATCTTCTTTGCACGGGGCCGCGGTTACGCGTCACAGCGGAAAGTGATGGTTATTAAACACGAACGAGAACAGGCTTCAACCATCCGCGCGAATCTATCTCCTCTACCATTTCCTGAATCCTTGCCGAGCGATGGTTTACTGGATGACAACGTGCCTGTGATCGTATCCGTGTCGTGCACTGAGCGCTGCACCCCTTGTCCTCCCTCGATCTCTTTCCTGTGTCCCTAGGCTGGTGATGGTTTTTAGAGGGACGTCGAGAAGGAGAACGAGAAGTTCGATTACGACAGTGCAGGATATCTCTTGTTCGCACCATCGGACCCCTTGTCCTTTCCGGCTGTCAGAGAGTTCACGAGTAGCGTGTACGAGAAAGAGAGGAAGGGTTGTATCGATAGGACGAGGTACGAGCGACGTCGTTAGCGAGAAAGAGAGAACAGAGAGGCTCTTTGAAGCCTTCGGAGCGTAGACAGTGGTAGGTGCGAAGTGCGTATGAATTTCATACGAGGGTTGTAAATCTTTCTTCTTTTATAGTCCCACCTCCTCCTCCGCTGCTCTCCTCTTCCCTGGACTCTCTGTCGTTCTTTCTAACTCTTCAACGGTGTACTCTCTCTTCGCTGGAGGGGGTGAGAGGCGAACGTATCCACGGGGGTTGAAGTCTGTCGCTGAATGCGTTCGAGTTCACCGTAGGGTGCTGTTTCTATGTAAAATAAGAAGGGTTCGAAGCTAGAAAGCATCAGCCTGCACGAGGAAACCAAAAAGTTGAAGAGGGACGAAGGTAACAGGAAGAATACGTGCATCATGGCTACCCCAAGACGATGTTCCGTACACACTGCTTCTTTCCATCCTCTGGATTTCCAGTCCCGTCGTTTCTTTCCTCTGTCATTCTTCCTTTTCCTCCCTCTTTTTACTCTTATTTTCCCCCTCGTTCGGCCACTGACGTGTCTCAATTATTTTTCATCCTTTGAGTCAGCTCGCTCAAAGTGGAGTCTGTCCGCGTTAATGAGGCACCGTTACCACGTAGTTTTTATCCTAGGCCAGCACGGACGACGACGAGTTACGTACCCTGAAGATAACCGCTGCAGAGGCTCACCGGGTTTATGGGTCATACAGTGAATGGGGACTTGGACACAGGTTTTATCGGCAAGCCTTTGCAGTTCACAAGATACATGTATATCTCTCTAACCGGACTCTCCTTTTACCTTCATGGGGCACTAAACGGCTGGAGATGGTGAAAATTGTTAATAACGTCGAAGAGCCCGTAGGTGATTGCGTCTTTCGTTTTCTCCTTCTTTCGTCGAAGAAACGTTGCTTTTTTGATAGCGAGTCAACGATAAATTCCTACGGTATTTGAACGAGTTTTTCCTAGATGAATTTCTTCTAATAATAAGTTTAGTCTAGTACTACTAAGTCCACTAATAAATTTCTTCTAATAAAAAGAAACTTTACCGACCGGCTCTAATATTCTGTATATTTTGCATATACGTACAGTGGATCTTGTTACGATCGCAGAGTTTGGAAAATTCATTTCACGTGCGGTCGAAGAACAGGAAATCTCATGTATCGGTGACATATATGGTTCGGGCAAAATCAACGGGATTTACGGTTGCTATTACTCTACGTTAAACATCGAAGAAATGTTTTGCGCCAGTCAGAGATTATCGTGACGTGGAGTTGAGTCGCACTCGCGATGCGTTCAATATGGCAGAACTTCGAGTATAGAAGCTCGTGTCATTTGCACACGAAACTCGTTACTATTTCTCAAACAACGTTTCTGAATACTTTGAAACATTCAGTCGCATAAGTTTTTCCAGCATTCGTCTACCCTAACAGCTTGTTGAGAGAAGAGACCCTTGTCATAACGTTTGTCATTTTAATATTTTCAGAGGAAACAGGAATTTCTAGCTTTTGTGGCGCGTGCTCGACGTCCGTTGAATCATCAAATATTCGCTGGTATTTCAATTTCCCGTTATAACTGGTCAGATTAAATTTCGTCCCACCTCTACCTATCGATAATGAAATGGTAATAAATGATTGCATAATTAATTGCCGTCGCTTGCGACTAGCACCGGAGATAAATACTAGGAAATACAGAAATAGCATTTTTAGCGTTTACTTGGGAAGTCAAGTCCGGCGAAATTATTCTTCGAAAATCTTACCGTCTTCTATAAATTATTTTGCCTCTGTTACTTTAATACAAATTTAATAGGTAGATAAAAGCTTTTAAAGCTTTTCAGACTAAAGAATGCTACAAATGGATTTGAAGTAAAGGGAAGTTGTTTTTGTAAGTCTGAACCGTATTCAGATGCGAATACTAACTCTGGTAACTTTATTTTCGTCATTGAAATTATTCAACATTTTTCTTTGGAATTTGTCAACCTTCAGAGGCAAAAATATTCTTCTATATTCGCACCATGTTGAACTTAAGAAGTATTTACATCCTCGTCAAACTATCTATATAAATACACAGTATATTTCATTATTTGTTAAACTTGCACCGTTTTCAAGTGCAGTTTCGCTCAAACATCGTTCGTAAGTGAATGTTGCGCATTGTAAAGCAAATTGCTCAGGTGGACTAAAACGTTCTTCTGATCCAAATATCCCTATCTCGCTGTATATTTATAGAGGATGTTGGGTCGTGTTCAAATCACGTATTTCTATTTCGTGTGTCTCAGAACAACCATTGGAAGATGGTTCAACTACATTTTCTTGAGTTATCACTACTTCCTCTTGGTACTCTGATGGAAGTATATCCACATCTTGCTTTTCAGTTACATGTTGCTCAGACCAAGGAACTGTCAAATTCGCCAACGGCGTTATATTCGACGTTGTGTTATTATCTGTGAAATTGTAGATGTTTTCGTAAAATATTCTTGCGCGTGTGGTCGTCATAAATTAACGTTTAGTTATGTTACAAGAGCGCGACGTGATCACCCTCAAAATGGTAAATTGGTGGACGCATCTATGACATATACTCAGGTACTTATTGACCACAGATAACTCTGATATCGATTTATTCATCATTTTAAATATACTTGACGGTTTCAACAACGAGCAATCTCGTCTTATAAATCTCACGATCAACCATCCTCTATAAGCCTCCACATATCCTTCCGTTCCTCCACTGGACTCACCTAACCGTTTGTAAGCTGCAACTTGCAGTTGCAGAAAAGGAATGTCGCGTGTGCCGAAAGGGAAAGTAAAAGTTGATTGGGTCCGCGATGCAAGTGGCAGAGTGACGACCTTCGACGAAGATGACGCTCGGTTCGCGTGAGAAATCAATTAATTTAATGAATATATATTGGCTATTAGACAGTGGGTATCTGCAGTACGCTCGCGCTCTCTCGCGAGCGTGAGCGCGCGTACGCGTTAATAATGTATGACATGTTCTTGCAGTATTGCTTCGGGCGCGCGGCAATCATTTCGAGCCACTCTACCATCGTCGCTAATGGGATGCACCCCTCGAGACTTTACCATTGTTGTCCCATAGGTGCGTGTATCTTCCCTGACCTTCGACATGGGTTTGTACACCGGCCGCCAGATTTTCCCCTCGTAAAAGTTTGATCTGGTGATTAAGGTTCGAGGAAGCGAGAACGAGGAAACTCGCGATAGCTAGGCGAGGGATCGTTTCCTAGGGGTTGTTGCCCGCCACCGGTTGCTAAATGCTTTCCGAAGGAATTAAACGCGATTTACCAAGTAACGCGATTTTCTTTCGCCTCCGGAGATCTGTTCCGCTTGCCGCTTGTCAATGGTCCGCTCTTCTTAGGGAAACATCGTCGATGTTCACGTTTTAACCCTCGTCCAGTAGAGGCTGAATCGTCGATGTGACGAGCGTTGAATATTTTGCTTTATGAAATTGAAGACTGAAATTGTTGAAGATCACCGCTTTTAAGAAAACTCTACATCTGGTCTTTTTAGCTTTCTAAAGCATTGAAGCCATCGACAGCGCATAGACAAAAGACTGCGACGAAGGCAGGCCATAAACAGTCGACAGGTGACGTTGGCTTCAGGGTTTTTCAGTTATAGAGTAACACTGCTAGCGTGCGGATGTGGACCAGCTCATATTATTATTTCAACTTTTGTATCTTTTTCACTTCCGTATTTCAAATATATTTTTCTACCTTATAATTTATCCACGCGTCTCTCTCATTATGCATCTAATAACCTCAACAGAAATGTTCTATATCGTAATTTTTATTTGGAAAATAATATGCATTACATAATTCGATGGAATAATAGTCGTTCATATAGTTTGATAGTATAATAATAGACAAATTAGAAAACAATAAACAGGCAGTAATCTATATTCTTGTTAAGATAAGGAACTTACATAAAGATTTGATCAGGTGTATTTCGTACGTTTTTACACTATCAACTTTCACACGAATGCATAAGAATTCCCAGTGTAATGATAAACGTGAAATACTTACGCGAGTTAAAATTGACTCGACGTATTGCGAGGTTTAAAATGTTATTTGTTTCTTACTAAAATACAGTTCTCATCAGTTTCAATGAAAAAGAGAATAATAATAAGCGTCTGTAGTAATTAAAATTCTAACCATTTCATCGAAAATTGTAAGGGTCACGTTTTCAGCAGCCCTGAAGTTGTAGTCAGAGATGCTCCATAAATATCAATGTTATCTCGTTCGAATGTTTCAGTTCACGTGAAATGAAAAGAGAACTACCGAGGAAGAATTCGAGGCGACGGGAAATTCGTTCGATTAGATAACAGATGGAACGGTAGTCCCAGGAGACAACTCGTTCTCATATCCTAGGGGAAAAGTGGAATGTCCTGTAAGGCATCGGTGAGTAACTTATCTGCATTCGTTGTGCTCCATGATGTTGGAGGACCGCACGTCGGTCATGGTTTCCTCGTAAAAGCACAGCGGAGTGCTATTTTATGGCAGGTTAAATATGGTTGTCATTCCGATGATAACTCAAACATTACTCGAGTCGTCAAAATGTCAACTCGTGGGGTATCTGTACCTTTCACTCGTCGCTATCTGTTCTTTTGGTTGCACATCCAGGGGAAGAGGAACAACCGGCGAACCCTTCCGTTCCATAAACATTGTATGGGACGAAAGAATTTCAATTTTCTGCCAACACTTTATGTACTTATCGCCGCTCGTTCGACACTCGGTATTTCAAGACGTATCGACACGCTGGAAATGGATATTCGACGAGGAAAGCACGCGAACCAGCTCGAATATTTTTCACGAATACAACGTAGCATCTTGTTATACGTTAAAAGATTTATTTTGTAGCGAAAGAGGAAACGGTTTAACTTTTCCTGCCCGATATGTCTTATGAGCTTAGAACTTATATCTCCCATTCTCCATTCGAAGATATTTTAAACAACTATGTCAAATGTCATATCTAAATAAGTATGTCACATCATTTTTAAAATATACATTTATCAACGCCGAAAGTTACATATTGTATTATTCATCGGTGATAAATATCCACTCAGTATTGACGTTTCATATCCGCTGTAATAAATGAAAAATTATTTTTTGAATATTGTATTTGCAGTTAATGTCTTGGAGACATATACGTATATATCGTGTATCCAGAAATAGTTTCGACGGATCCGTTGACTTAACCTTTTATGAGTCTAAATTCGAGAACAGTGTCCAAAGTATTTGATTGTCTTTTAATCTTGTTTCCAAAGTTGGAGGAGCTCAAATAGAGAGCACACGGCTGTTAATTTTCGTACTTATCGCTTAAACTTTATGTGCTTCTAACTTTTAGTATCTTTATAAATTTAGAAAAAAAAAGATAAATAGTAAAAAATTGTAAATCCAGGAAATTTCCATGAAAAGTTATAAGCTGATAACTTACCGGCTACTCTGATAATTCTAGCGTTAAAGCTGCGCGATTACAAAGGCTCAGGGAGGCGTATTAAAACGTAGGCTCGTCATAAAACACGAACCCGGCGTCGATTTCTCTACTTTCCAATACCAGGAATTCCGAATATTTTATTTCCCTTATCCGTCCCTTTTTATTATCTCCCCGAATGTGGATACCAAAAAGGTATCGTAAGACCGAAATCTGCCCGAGTTCCTCACTACCTTAGACCTCTTGGTCTGACCCAATCGCGAGAAGCGAGCTAAAATTTCCCAAGTTCCATTACAACAACGAAGGATGGACCAATAGACGAATGGACAGCTTAGCGGTTCCGTTATCTGGGGAAGGGTTTTAGAGCCTAATCTCGGTTCTACGAGGATACGCCGTGTTACAGCTTTGCTCTGCTCCTCCGCCGCTACACACATATACACGTAGGTACGTGGAACGTAGGTACCGGAATAGCCAGGTATATCCTTAGGTCCTGCCTTCGAGGACACATTTGTCACTCTCGAACTGACACCGCCGAGACAATGCGAGATTACCGGCCAATACGATCGTTCCATTCGAGTTCGATGCGTCCTGGGGTGATGTGTAATTCTGGATCGGCTATCTCGTGTAAGAAAATGTGCGAAATGTATGTTCGTTCTGTTACTCTGAACGTATCGTGCATTCCTTCGACAGAGGTTAAGTGTAGACTTTTTGCGATCCTTTTCTTTTTTGTCTGAACGTGTATGGCTACAGGTATGTTGCAGCCATTGTTTCGAGAAGTTTGCTTTTTGCTTTCATTTTTAATGGATATCTTTAATTGTATTTACTGCGCTGCATTTATAAGTGAAAATCAGGATTGCTTTTATGGAGGAGCAATTTCAAAACTTGGTACGTTGTCAAACAAATTTCAATTATTGCGGTACGATGGAAATGTAATTGTCGATATGAACATAAAAATTAGAGAACTAATCCAACTATACGTATCATATCTTTCCCCTGTTGTGTTTGCATTTCTTCTTTTTCTCTTCGCAAACTTCTCTGCTCTTTAATTCTCTAATGCGATATAACATTCTCTTCCTCGGCAATGACACGCGTTTTCTTTTAACTAATCAAACGTTCCTTCCATCGTTTTTTCCCCTACGCAGAACGAGAGAAGCTTCTAGTTCGCGTTTACTCAAAGAATCAAACGTATTTCAATCATCGAGAGGGAGACCATACGTCGACCAGAGACGAACCGCCATTTGACGAAATCATCCGTCGATACAATCGTCCGATAGCTGACCGAAGAGTGGCTCAAAGAGGGATAAAACATCCCTTCTTCTGGTTTTCCGGCGACATCGAAAGGAAACGGCGTACCTAATCGAAAACAAAAGGTCTCCAAGGCTTCGATCCGTTTCGCTTGTCGAACGACAAAGACGAGCAGAAGGGCCGCTGTGTTCTCTGATTAATTTCTCCTTTCCACGTAGCTGTACGTAATCCGCCTAGTCACGGAAGTCTATTCGACTCCACTCCCTCTAATGTTCGACGGCTCGATGACGAGAGCATAATAACCGAAATCGCGAAGGGGAACGCGATACGCGTGCAACCCTCTATTTCTCTTCTACTTCGATCTTTCCCTCAAGAAGAGACAGATTCCCTGAAAAATAAGCTGGCCGATTTTCCACGAGGCAAGATCGCAAAAGGACAAAAGATTTTTCCTTGGTTTTCACTTCGAAAAGGGGGACAGGAGGGCCAGGCATCGGTGGAGACCGTAACGGCAAACTCGTGGCCGAAGGGTGCAGCCAGAGATAATTCCGTGAAATCCTTCTGGAGCGTAGGTTGATACGTTTCTTTGGAACGAGGAGAAAGAGAGGACGACACGACATCCTTAAACAGCGTCGAGTCTCGAACTTTTTTTAATATAGGGGAGGTAGGTTTTTTTCAGTAGCCCCGACAAATCAGGCCTCGCCACCGTCCCGGCCTTTCGTACTAGTCATAACGATGCCTTGTTAATAATCTTGGACGATGTGCTTGGTCGCAGGAGGGTGAACTTGAGTGCAATCGCGGCATTGTGAACGCGGTCGGACCCCCCCGCGAATCCTAAAATATTCAAGGATTCGTCGTCGTCGTCGTCGACGACGTTCCGCCTCTGGCGCTTTCCGCGACGTCTATCCTTCTCCATCTTCCTGTCTCCTTTTTTCTGCTTTTTTTCGTCCTTTCTTCTGCTCGCGTCCTATCGTCCCGCTTAGCCGAAAGAGGGGTCGGTAAATCTGATAAGGGCTCTCTGATCCTTACCACGATGATGCTGGCCGCCGGCTACGAGGATCAGAGCTCGGCTGGGCTTTCTGTTGGTCCGTCTCCTCGTCCAACCTAAGCGCCCTCTTCCCTTCATTCGGCCTACTCATCGTCTACCGCCATTAAATTTTTATTGAATTAGAGGCTTGACCATTCGTGCCGGCCAAGCAGAGAAAGAAGGCGATCGTGATTAGGTGTTCGAAATTGTTTCACCAAAGGTAATACACTGTGGTCGGACGCTTTTTCTCTCGACCACGATCGTGCTGATAACGCGATGACAGTAATGATAACTGTTTTACGCTGGAATATTGGTTTCTTGGTTATTTTTTTCGAGGACAGGCTCCACGAGATTAACACCCGAACGTCGGATAAGTATATGGTTTTTAGTTTCAGCTAGTGGAACGGTAATTGGCAATTGCCGAGGAAGAGCTGGCAACTGTTTGTAATTGAACTGTTTGCTCTGTTGCAGATAAAAGTTTCAAATATTGGTGGATTAATTACCTTTTCGCTCGTTCAGAGTATCGTAATTTCCAGGGAAATTTATTTTGTTCGGTGATTAAATGCATCGGAATGATGCGATGAGTAATTAAATCGTTAAATACTGTGTAATCCAATACTATTTTTAATCTTACCTATTATCGTATCATATTTTGCATTTGCATAAGCTGATATAAAAGAATCGACGAGTTTATAAATCGGTGATTTGTATAATTTTATATTTGTATCGATCAAGCTAATTCAACAATTGCACGTGCAAATTTTGTCTTTTACACATTCCAGCTCTTACCTCTTTCGACCAATTAGTTAATCGTCGACTGTTATTGGTTAATTAATTAATTTCATTAACAGAATCAGATCGCTTTGCAGTTTCCATGCGGCTGTTTTCTTTCGAAGCTTCTCGATTTCACAAACAAACGATTCAATAATTACAAATGAACTCAACCGAATCCATACGTATGCGGTTATATTCGCAAAATTCGGAACGCAGGAGATTGCGATAGAACATACCGTGTAAATTCGCCGATGAATCAGAGTTAATTAACCGTTATCGTCGAAGCCAACACCGTGATCCGTTCGCTTAAGTTACGACGGCTCGGTGCCCGCGAAAGGAGCCTGTTTAATTGTTGCCAGGAAACCTGACGCGCGGTCAAGCTTCCCAAGCACGTAAAACGAAAGCAATTAGGGATGGAGAGCGAAGGGCTTCCGCGAAGACTTAGCGGTGTCGCTTCGGAAAATTAATTGCCGGATTTTCCTCGGAATACCTGCGTACACAAGCTGGTAGGATAATTCTTTGCGCGATCGGCGCAGAATATAATTTGAAATTATAGAGTCAGTCGATATATCAGATAATCTTGCGAAAGTTTAATTAAATTCAGGATAAACATAGTTTCCGGAGATAGTATAAAAAACCATTGCGTCATGATAAGTAGATTCCGTCGACGTCATAGATATTTCCATTAAAAAGCTTCTTCTTAATAAACGTGCAAATCGTATTTGTTTGAATTTTTGAAAAAGAACGTTAAAAGCAAATAATACACAAACGATGTAAAAATTTCTCGGCGAAATGTTATAATTTATCGAAAGACTATGCAACTTCGTTTTCACGTTCTGATCAGTCGTAAAACCATTCACGTGATATTGACATGGAATTTGCAGCGCTGATGGAGCGAAGTGATTGGCAAGGCGCTCGGTGAACGAGTCGGGTTCCTGTACACGAGGTCGTTCCTCGGGATTCGTAACGACGCGGGAACGCCAGCGTCCGCGGTGGTTGAACGTTAATTTGAGCCGTGCCGCTCGTTTAAGCGTCCACGAACTCCGACCTGGGCCGGTTCGTTAGTAATTTCCCGAGCGATCCCATTTCAAGACCTGTTTTGCGCCGAGCGATTTATCGAGGACAACGGTGTCGCGTGATTATTCCTGGGGATCGGCCACGGACAACGATTCCACCGTACGACAACGGCGACCACGTCGCCAGCGGCGATCAACAGCTGAGGAAGAACATCGAGAAGAAGCGAAGGAAACGGACGTTTCTCCCAGTAAAAATATTTTACACGTGACAGCCAGTGGATCCACATACTCTCACAGACAGGTAGGTCTTTCTTGCGTATATCTCGACTGGTTTAAAATGTTCACGATTATAAGCATAAAGTACTAGAGAACCTGTGTACAGGTTCGACCTAGGATCTCGTTATCTGTCACATTCTGTTCCTCGTTTATCGCAATTTTTCCTTCGACCAGACTGTTTAAATAGCACTGATATCCTGTCTCTGGTAGTACTGTCTCCGCTAGCGATCGCTCTTTTTGCATAACTTCCCACGCTTCTCGCGACCGTGGCCGACCGAACCGGCTGCTTCGGAGTCCAGTTAACTCGAGTTATTTAGCGTTCCGTTAATATCATCCGCTTGTGCAAGGATCGCGAGCGGTTCACTTTTCGGGGTTGTTCGAGTTCCGCGTGAGAACATTTGCTTGGTGGTCTAGATACTTGAACGAGTCCTTTGTTATGGAAGTCGCGTTCAATACGGTGAGAAGATTCTCAGTAATATTGAATCTAACAAATTCATGGAATCTTAGAATAATATAATTTAAGTTTGAAAGTTTGGAAGCATAAAAATTTAATAAGTATAATGTTAACAAATTCCTCGGGATACACCTAAAGCTTCAATTATTGGCTTCCATTATTAGAAACATACATCGACAACTGTAGAGAACTAATCTCACCACAGAGATTTCAATTCAATTCTCGAGGATAGTAACACATAGCAGCCATAAATTCAACGATCGGCTCTGAACAATTTCCGCGCGTCTACGATCGTTACACAGACCGCTTCCACGAACCTTTAACAGGAAAAATGGAGACCTCGCGCCTCGCTTCGGGTGTTAATTTCTCGCGGACAGAAAAAAGCAGAAAGCTAACGTCTGAGAGCTGGTTGCCGGTTGGTCTGACACGAGCCGAATGCGTAGGTGTGGCCATATTTGCACAGCGCTAATTTCACGTAATGAAGATCATACGCGCGAACAAACGATCCGGAATAGCTTGAGGCTTGGGAACGTTTATTCAGCGGCGTGGCGAAGAAAGAACGAAAGGCAGGAAAGAGGCTAAAAGGAACTGGCGGCCGTGAAACGCACGGTCGTGCTCTCCACTCGTAATTTTCGCGTGTGAAAAAGCGTGAAATCGTCTGGCTCGCCTCGAGTCTAGGAATTGAGCGATCACCCTGCTCGCCAGTCGCCCCATTTACATACCTATGTTCTCGGTGATTTTCGAGTCCTCGTCTTACGCGTCTTTCCTTTCCGTAAGGTGTAATTAGGCGATTGGTAACATCCTCTTCGAGTGTATTCCACGTGGACAAGGTAATTCATGAAGCATCAAAGCGATGAGAATTCAATAACTGTTGCGAAACGATGATCAGGTTGAGTGAAATGTTACTCCAGTCTGGATTCAAACGTGTAATTTGATAGCTTGTTACTAGATAAAGTTGTAGCGCACGAGTGTAGCTATAGGTAGTTTGAATATATGTAACTATGTACTATGTTGTACACGAGGCTTTCATAACGACTGCTCATTTGAGGTCTGATTGAACGTTCGTGTATTACATCTTCATTTTAGATAAGACTAATATAAGATTGATATACCTACTATAAAGATATCGAATTTTCACGAATTAATATTTTCTTGTCCTTCTTGTACTCTCATATGTTACAACTTCTTCGACATACGTGCGAATAACGCTTGTCTCTATTCTTCAAACATTTTCATCATAAATTTACGCAAATATTTCCTACATGTAAATTCAAAACTTATTACCAATTTCAAGACACACGAAGTATAATGGATACAAACTGACATAAATACGCGTAGCACATGAAAACTGTACGCTTTCCACTACCAGGATTAAAATCACATACATTGAACGCGATACAAATTTCACGTACTGTACCCATCGTTCCCATCGACTTCCAAGAGAGGAAACTCAGTCCTCGCCCGCTTTTCTATCTTCCTTGCTTATCCTACTCTCCCGTGAGATTTCCAGCTAGAAAAATTGTACGAAGAATTCCCTTGGGTCGACGGGCACGTTCGGAAAGTTTACGCGGGAAACACGTAGGATATTTCCTCGGACGGGACGCGGAAAGGAAACTCGTTGAAATGGGTCAAAGCGGATTCAGCGCCAACCCACCTGTTGCCCCGTTCATCTTCGTGCGTTCGTATGTGTGTGAGTGTGCTCGTTTCTGTCCACGTTTGTGCACGTATACAGGCACGAACGAATGGTGAAACTGGTGGAGGTAAATAGTCGGGACGTGTGCGGGTTAGACCAGCTCGGATTGCCATCGATCGAACTCTTTCTCCCGTTCCGAGCTACAGGTGTACCGGATACACAGTGCAAACCGCGTCATCCCCCTATTGTGTGGGTGCTTCGAGCGGAATGCACCGAAATTGCACGTTGAAGGTTGGCCGGCACACAGCGTATTCACAGTGTCGCGTGATCGTTGCGATTACCGCGATTGTCGAGGCTCTGCACGCGGAATCGACTAATGCAGGAAACGTTCGTGATGGGAAATGGAATCTTCCTGAGGACTGAGGTTTCTTTCGCTCGGGCTTATGATACGAACGGTTAGGCTTAGTCGTTGCTTCGTAGAGCACGGAGACCCTGGAAAATTTGTTCCCACCTTTTTGCCGGTTACATGTGCTTTTAATGTCTTGCTCTCACGTACTGAGTAACGAGCGTAATAAACTCACGATGCGTCGGTTGTACTTAGGTAATATAAGAGGATGTGTTCTCTGAGACTGGCTCTTAACTTAGCTTTTCGTATGCCTCTTCGTGGGTTGTTAGACGATGAGGATTCCGACGATGGAGATATAGTCAGTCGTGGAAATTTTTCTACAGTCGATAGCAAGGTTATTTTTGTTCAAATAAAATCTATTAATATTCACTGCGCAGTTAGTGTATTTATACATATTAAAATCTATACAAGACTCTCATAAAGTGGGAGAGCTTGAAACGGTAAAACTGCACAAACATATCACACATTCATCTCCGTGGAATAACACATTTTGCTGTAAAGAAATCATCGTTACTTCAAATGACGACAAGAGTAGTCTTTTTATAAGATGCACGAAAACTTCCGTAAATGACTGGATATACGAATTGATAAGTTCACCTGTAAACTAACTAGCACATTTCTTTGCATTCAAACAAACTATTGCAAACAAGTGCTTTCACCAATACTCGTAACGAAACCACAGTTTCATCACGAGCCTGTTGGCAATTAAAATTCTCGAGTGCGGGTGGGAAGCGCAGCGAAAGCGATGAAAAATCCGAGCAGCATAGAGCATTTCTCTCGTCACGTCCGCTTAAGCGACGGATTCCTCGACACGGTGCACACATTATCATCGGCGGAATCTGGCCGCGGTGAGACCCCCTGGGCAATCTTGCAAGAAATCCTTCGCGACGCGTCTCCGCTGCTTGTAAGAATACTCTTGGTGCACCAGTACGTGGGTTCTCGAACGATCGACCGATCGAGAGGCATCGACGCGAATGCCCGTAACTCAGCTGGTTAAACCACGCTCGGGGAAAAGAACAGAGGACTATTAGTTCCATGGGAGCATTTCAATTCCGAGGATCGGCCAGCCGGCCCACAGTAGAGGCAGCCTTTCTCGGCCTGTAAACATGCATCACCCGTAAGCTTACTACGCAGGTACGCGGCCTCGTGTTACTCGCGTCTACTCGAGAAGAGACCGTGCGCTTCGCCGGTTTTCTCGATCGTCTCGATGGCCGGCTGCGTGTCGTCTGAAAGAACGGCCATGCTATTCCGCTAATTACTGAATAACTCTTCGCTCTCTGGCCGTTCTCCTGCGTGTCGAACGTGGCTGCTTTCGAGTGTCGCGCGCGGCAAAGATCGACGTCCGTGCCACGATTGTCCTTTTTCCGATCCGATGCTCTTTTATCGATCGCATCGATCGTATCGTCGCGCGCGTCCTATCGCGCTGGGATCGTGAATCTCGCAGCCAGTCCGCCGAGACAGAGCTATTGCCCTATTCGAAAGCAGCAATGGATAGAGACGACGGTTGCAGCGGCGGCGGAACGTTTAGTACCGCGGTCGTTCCTCGCGGGTAATTAAATCATGCCATAGCTCGTTCAACTAACATGTCGGCGTCCCTCAGATCCTTCGTACGGTGTTCCCAAGACTCGACGTCTATTCGAAGGCCTCGTCGTTCTGTCGCGAAACGATTGTAGGTGGCCACTCACGTGGGCGTGACGGACTACACCGGAGATTCGATTCTTCCTTCCTGACGTTGCTACGGTTGTGTGTATACGAGTTGATTGAAACGATTGCCAGAAGGAAATAGGCTATGGTATGGTGGAACAGTATGTGGTTCGCTCTTGGTTTATGGGGAATAACGTCGAATCTTTGTAGTATTGTTCAGGAAGTTCGGTAAATTTTACAGTTACTGATAGAGAGAGCTTTTGATAGAATCGATGCAGACTTTTACTAAGAAACACGACTCGCCTTCGCTAAATTCGCTACGCCTTAATTATAATCATTCATATACATACAAGAAACTCGTACGGAGTATGGAACTTAGGTACCTAAAGAAATAGTTGTACCAGAGACCGAGTTGCATATCATTTCAAGCCGCAACCATAAAACGATAACGCAACCTCGCCTAAAACCATTACACCTTAACCAAATGCAAACCAACAATATCTCGAAACTTGATTCGTCGACTATGTGTATGACCAATACCAATGCCTGTTAACGGTTATCTTTGCAGCTTACATCGGAATCTATTTTCGCGCTTAGAGTTCGCGTTACGAAGTATCCAAGCGTAACGAACCGAAGTCTCCGAATCAGTTTCGCCGTATCATTGCCACGACTTTACACTTATCTGCGTAATCCGTGCGTTTATCAGAGGAAATATGACGGACTGCAGACGAGATCGTTCGTGGTCGAAACGGGATCCAAAATCTCTTGGCAACGAGATTCTTCGAGGCCGAACCACGGAAAGGACCAGAAGTAATTAGCGGTAATTAACGACGCTGCTCGGTCAGATACGACGGTTTTAATTACTCCGCGAAAGGCAGCGCTTGCATTTCCTTTCTTTCGTGGCTGACCCGCGCCGATACGGGCCCGAAAGAATTAAGTGGCCGCCACAGCGAGTCGATCTCCCGGGACCGCAACGACTTTCGACGTGTGCCCAGCCGAAGACCCTCATTAATGGCGGCCAAGTAATTTGCGTGGATGACTTTGGCCTCGTGGCTCTTCGTACAGCCTGCAACGCGTATATATGCTTCCTGACACCCACGCTGCCATTCGAATCGTTCATTCTCGCGTTCATGACACGCGACGCACTCGCGGTTGGTTCGTGTCTGTTGTTTCTAGTTCTATTGAGATATTTAAAAAAAAAAGTGTCGAAAATTGGCTGATGTATGTTTGTCAAAAGGTTGGATGATTAAATTTCTTTAAGGAAATTGTAACCGCTGTTTGCCAGCCGTAAGCGTTAGGAAACACGTTCCGTGTATGGAGAAAATCTGAAGACGATAGACGGAATAAACACAAGTTCACTTTTGACATATTTGAAAAGAAGAAAGCTCTTAGTTGAACTCATTTCAAGAACAACGAAGAACATATCTACAAAAATATATTTATTCCCGAAGCCATGTAAAATAGAAAACCTGGAAATCTACGTTTGCTTAATAACGTATAGAATTTTTCGATTAGTCTGTCTCTCATTTACGTAGCTTTTATTCTAAAATACCAAACGAAACGAAAATACGTTAGATTTTTCCAATAAATTTGTAACAGGTAGATATTCTAACATTTATGAGCAGCAATGTATTTTCGCCATACTCCATCTTATAGCCTCTGCTACAAAAAGTATTATAACAGTTCTTACATTATACGGACTGTACACGTAAAAGGAAGGGTTCCATGATCGGCACGAAGGTTGCCAAAAGCATGTATCGGTAATAAACATCTTAGGGTCCAGAAAAGACTGGAGGGCGCGTAGATCGTCGAAGGGATATTTTACGCTGAGCCACCGCGAAGAGGCGTATTTTAATAATGCGAATTCCATTCTGCGCTCGAAGCTGGAGCGCGTGAGGGTCTGAGGAGGATCGTGTGTAAACCGCGCGTCGGTGTTCGTGGCTGCGCTTCAGATAGATAGGAGCCGAAGGCCGGCGACTCTTATCTGGTTAATGTCTCGTTACTGTAATGATTTCGCCTCGGATCTTCGCCTCTTCATTTATTCCCGGCAGTATTGGCCGATCGGAGCCTGATAGCCGATCCTCTCGTTATACTAACGGTATTAAAGGGCCCGGCTCTCTCCTCCGCCGCTTACGTTCAAGCCTGGCCGCGAATTTCGTGGACGGCCTGCCTACGAGAGATGATTTATCATCTCGCTGCACCAGGCCACCGCTGATCGGACGTTGCTCCCGTTGTTAATTATAATTGAGAATTTTCCGCCACGTTCGACGACGTGCCGCGATTTCGGGTACCGTCACGGTTGCTACCGATCGATCGGTTAATCGGATTCGAAGTTAATGAGTTTTGATGAGCCATATTTGATGTTCGAGGGACATAAAATGGGTGGCTCGCTGGAAGAATGGTATAAATGTATTTTTAATAGCCTAGATTATTCTATTATAATTATTACGATATTAAAAAGATGAAAAAATCATACAAAGATTTTTTAAAGGATCGTTTCAGAGGGAAGCCTTTGATTTTCAGATTCATAATGATTTGGACGGTGAAAAAATATTGCCAGATTCTGTAGAGCTGTTTCATTTGGTAAACATTTCGCGAAAAAATCCACCTTCACGTTCTCATGTTCGAAAGAAAATGAATTTAACAAGGTGAAAGTAGATTTCGCCTTTGAAAATAAGTCCAGATCGATTATTGATTCGAGGAATTGCGATAGCGTAAAAATTGGATTCTTCGATACAAATTTAACGATTCCTTGATCTCATCGCCAAAGTGTAGATTATCTTCGATACGACGTGAGAAACGATGATTGCCGCGAGTCACCGACTAAAACCATTGAAGTGGAAATCCTTGTTTTCGCAGATTTATCAGCAGATATTCGGCATCGAGATTTTATGCAAATGTTCAATCGTCCTCTTATATCGCATTAAAGAAACACGAGTCGCTTAAATTCGAAAATATCAAAAAGTGTCAATTTGACACTCAATATCAAAAAAGTCATCCTTTTAACATCCACCGTCAATTTCACAATTACTTTCAAAACTAACTTGAGAAATCATCCAGGCAATCCTCTCTAAAGAAGACCGGTTGTCACGACTGTCCGAGTGACTTCATTCTTCCCGTTACTTTCGAAGCGCAGAATCCTTTGAATTGAAAAATATCGACAAATTAATTAATTTGATATGTAATAACACCGACGCGAAACTCCTTATCTTCGAGCCAAAAACCCAGTCAGAACGTCGTTAGAAATGCTGCTTGGTCAATACGATTGTCTTAGTAACTTTATTCTCGCTGTTGCTTTCGAAACGCAGAAACGCGTCGCGCGGTCGTGACGGCCACCTGTTACGCCTTGCGATCCACGTAATTGCGAGGCGATACCTGGGTCCCGGGGAGACCCGTGCCTCTTCGAGATCTCTTTCTCTCTCGTGGTACCCATTGCCGTGACTTTTCAGCGACCCGGACACCCGTACCGTTGGTTTATCACCAATTTACAGAGGTGTTTTAAGAGCGGTACGCGACCGGATCGAAGGGCGCGGGGTGGGCGGCGGATGGCGAGGAAAGGGTCAGGTAGGTGATCTTGTTTGCTAATGGCGTACTCGTGTTCGAATGTAGTTGCTCCGCTATGTCCATACGTCTTCTGATTAAGATTAAAGAAACCGCGTATCTCGTCGAAGCCGCGCGCTTAATGTATTCACGCGGTCGTGTAAAAGTTAAAAGTCGCCCGGGGCACGATAGAGCTCACGAAACCCTTTCGTTCCCCCGTTGTCGCTGGCCATATTCGGATATCGATCTAATGCAATTACCACGGCCGCTACCGCGGCTACGTGCCGTATCGGTTATTTTTGCTTTTCGTTTCTTTCCTATTTTCCTCGTCCCTCGATTCTTATTTCGATTTCTGTCCTTTTGTAACCGCTTTCGTTGCAACTGTTTCGTAACAAGTTGTTAATACGATTCAATCGCGACAAATTTAACGCCCCTGTGATCCGGCGGACTCTTGCGTGATCTTATTTCTCAGGGATGTAGCTTTAACGAAGCTTTTGCTCGAAAAAGCGTTAAAAATAGAGTGGGAGGATGTGCCGGATCTTTCAATCGCACAGTATGGTTTGTGTTCTCGTCCCGGTGGGATTTACCATCGTTCAAGAAAAATAAATTGCTGGCTCGTTCTGATCCTCCGATGGATCGTCGGCTGATTCGTCTCGTCGGGAAACATCGGATGCGTATCGCGTGCAACGTGCCAGCAATAGTAAATCCAAATTCGAATAGCTCGATCATCTTTCGAACCTGCAGAAAAACTATACCCACGATCAATCTCCTTTCAGATTGTAGTTAAAAACAATCTTTCCGGGAAAGAGAAGAACCCAAGCGGTGATCGAAAGTAGTCAAAGTTCGAAGCAGTAAGTTTTCACCGAGTCTCTTATAACCGACTTGACAAAGGATCTCTTTTTTCCATTTTCCCGGACGAACTTGAATCATACAATCGTCAGAACGAAACCGCGGATGAAAAGGCTCGAAGATTCCGCGCTCTTGGTTTTCCTCTGTATTCCCGCGGTAGCCGGGCATTACTCATCGGGCGTCGATCGCGCACATAGCCGGGAGCGCAACCCCATAATAGGAAAGGGCGCGATTCGAAGCGGATCGCAATAACGAAGCGAAGTGCTGCGCGGGGCTCTAAAAAGCGCGCACTAATAGGTCAATTACACCATTCACGACTTCTCTTTCTATTGGAAACCGTGCCCCTCGACACGATTCTTCAGCCATGCATCTCACGATTGTAGAACGTGTCGAGCAGAGGGAAAACGCGTCGCGTTTCATCGGGTATGAGGGTCTCACGAGGATCTCGATCCGCTTGATCGCCACCCGATTACACGGCCTCGCTCCTCGAGAGCGTATCGACGCGTTGTAAGTACGCTTGTGTGGCTATGTGCCCGTTTGTAATTGCACGACTCTCTTGGTAACCGAGAGAGACGACAGATGAAAAAGCGTATTACGTGGTGTACGTTCGTGTAAGCGCGTAACAGGCGTGGTAGAAGCGTGATCGAGCGGACGTGTGCGACGGAAGACGCGTGGTGGTGCAGCAGGCGAGCTGCGAGATCACACCTCGAGTCCCAGCAAGCGGACCACTTTGCTCGATAGGGAACGTACGACGAGAGGAGCCGTGGGCCGGTTCGAGTAATCGTAGAGGACAGACAGAATTTCTCGCCTCGCTAACAAAGACACGAAGAAACCCGCACTCGAGAGACCGCGTTCGACAAAGCAGCCCCGAGTGAAATAAAGGAGGCCCGCGCCCACCACCCTCTGTCGTCGCACCTCCTCATCCTTGTACAGTGTACATCCATGTACAGTGGCGGCGAACAAGAGAAATAAGGATGGATATGAAGGTATAAGGGTTTGTTAGAGAAGGGAAGGTATAAGTAGAGGAGGAAAGAAGGAGAGTCGGATGGAAGGGTAAAAACGCGAAACAAGGACGATATATGACGGAAGAAGAGGAAGGGAAAGAGAAACGAGTTCATAGATGTGTTCTCGCATCGAAAACATTCTGGTACCGAGCTGCTGTGAAAAGAGATCTCCGCTTTCTCGCTTCGTTCCTTCGGCTCGATTATAACGAACGAAAAAGGGACAGAGATGGAGAGAGTGCAAAAGGGGGTGGAGGAATAAGAGGCCCGGGGGGGAGGGAGAAAAACGTAAGAGAGAACCGGGTGTGACATCAATGGCCAATGCCCGCTCCAGAGGAAATATCCCGCTAACCGATGTTGACAAGCATTGCGACCGCGAGCAAGGACTCAACTTCATAGACCGTGCGCGTCGCGCCATTCAGAGGAATCGAGCGAGAAACTCAGGAGGAAGGAGACGAACGGGGATACGAGCCGGCGTATTGTTTTTTCCAGGTGTCGTCGCGGCGTCGTCCACCGTGTACGCAACCACCTCGACGCTGCTCTCTCTTCCTCGTCCTCATGGAAATCCGTAACGATGGATATACGCGCGGCCAAGAAACCAGGAGGAGGGTTTCTCTCGTCTTCCCTTCCCTTAGCCGCGCATCCGTTCTTCACGCTGCTCACGCTATCGTGTTACGCGCGTGAAATACATCGGCCAGGACGAAAAAGGACGAAAAAGGAGGACGAGGACAGGACGAGGAAGAGGGAGGGCACGATACCAACTTGGTAGGCGTGTGATCGCGACCTCCTGCCACCTCGATGGCGACCGAAGTACTGGTCAGACCCCTAACCCGCAATCATCGAGCCGCTTCGATGGATCATCCTACTCCGATGACCAATCGGCCTGACGCATCGTAACCCGGAGGGAACCCGCTTGTCTCACGTTTCTTCCAACTCTCGCCTATCTGCAGTGCGCCTTCTCTAGCTCTGGCTATGTACCAGTTTGGTTTTTTCGATTCTTCGCGGAAGCGCGAAAACGAGGTTAATTGTTCTGGTCGGATGACTCCACTGTGACGGAGAACGGTCTCCAGAGATTTTTCACCGCTTTTGAAAGTCTCTCACGAGATACTTTAAAGAAGTCTCGCTAGCGTATAAAGCTTTTTCTAGCTTGAAATTCTCGATCTTTGGAAAGTATAATGCAACGAATGTAAATCACACGTAGATTAATTAATATTAATCATAGGCTAATTGATTAATTATTCATCTCTTAAACTTCAGAGTTTCATTTCTAAGATAAACGAAACGTTAATCTTTGTATCTTTCGAGTTCCAAGCAGATCGTCGTGGACAGTCTTATGGAAAGTTCCGGTGAAAAAGAAAACTTGTTCGATCGTGCACTCTCCCAGACTAGAAGCTAGACGACCGACGAAGCACGATGAGCTAGTTCAAAGAGGATGTCTCGGACGAGACGGCCACGTCGTTGGAAAGTCATTAGCGGACTACAAGACGTTCGACGGACGGTTTCCTTGAAAACAGTCTCCGTCAAACAGGAGGTTGAGGCGCATCTTTAGCCGAAGTTTCATCAGCCGCTACTTTCCATAGTGATATGGAAATTCCTGAGAAAGGAGGGAGGTTCCAAGAGATTACGATTAGTCTCGATGGTCGAGCAAACAGGTGTTTTCGTCGTATAATTTCATGGAGTAACTTAGTCGAATGAATACGTTGCGCAGCGATGTTGGGAAACTTTTGTGGAGAGAGTTTGTCGGCCGGTGCAATCAAAGCAATTGGTTGCGATAAAATTTCGAATAGACGCACGAACAGCGAATCGATTATCATTGTACTAAAATACTAGATTATCAAGATTTAGTAGAAATCGCACGACATATGCCATTGGACGAGAAGGACAAAGTCACCGGGTCTTTTCTTCTCCAATTACTTTAAAAGCTGTACTTCTTCTGAAAGTTATACAATCAACTAAGGAATTTTATAAAAGGAGAATTTTTTAATCCCCACGTTACAAATTACCAAAGACCAGGCAAAAAGGATCTTCGTAATTCTCAGTTTCCTCCAATTCTCATCGTTCTCCATCGTGTTTATAATCGAATGGTTTCGATGAAACGATGATACGCAAGCTCCCGTTTGGTGCGCCGCCACGGTAATCCACTAACTTTCTCCGAAGAATGTTTCTGCGGAGCGTCGATAACAACAGATGCTGAACTCTCGAAGAAACAGGCCTCTCGATGTACAGCCGGTTCGTCGATCGGACAGGCCGCGTTCTTGGTTGCTAAAGTTACAAAGAAGGAAGTATAAAGTGGAAGGATTTCGGGAGGAGCCGAGAAGGAAACGGGGACGGGGTAAGAAGAAAGAAGTGGAATCAAGGAGGCGCTATCGGTAGATAGGTAGTCAGCCAGGTACGTACGCTGGTGCGCCTCTGAATAACTCGCTGCGATGATATCGAAGCTACAAATTACCAGGGGGGGGGGGCCAACCATGAACTCCTCTGTTTCCCAGTTCCTTCTTCGTACGGTCCCTTTCTGTTCATCCTCTTTCCTCTTCTTTCGAACCGATCTTCACTCCCAACTGAAGTTTCATTCTCCAGCCATATTTTTCTGTTCGTTGTTTGCCTTTCGAGCGAGACTTCGCATCGATTCATCAGCCACGTTCTCCGAAATTATAATAACGGTAATGATAAAAGCTGGAACAACGCGATATACGCCGTGGTGGCCGATGCACGAGCCTCGAACGATGGGAAAACGGAGAACGAGCACCACACGGAATGAGAAGAGAGAAGGAGTGGAACCACCTGCCGCCCGGAAGCTATCGTAACTCCTCTTCGCTGCTGCTCTTCACCGTCGTGCTTCTCCTTCGGCCCGTGTTTCCTCTTTCCCTCTTTCTTCTTACGGGTCTCGCAACGGCTCGCGAATATTGCACCGTCGTTCGTAGAGCCATCAGGCATCGATAGCTTTGTGATTGCATCGGTGGAAGAGGCGGTATAGTCTGCATCGTCGTACGGAGAAGCGCGCGGCAAAAAATTTATATTGCGATATAAATCGTCAGAGACCCCTTGCTGCTGTCATAAATTCGTAAACCGTTTCCCTCTTTGTCCACTCGTATCTCTCCTCCGCCATTTTCTCTCGTGAACTTTGGATCGTTCCATTCATTGGAATGTTTATCGACATCCATACGATTGAAAAAGCACGCGATGGGTACGATCGTTTTCGATCGACGATCGAACTTGGAGGTTTAACTCGTAGCTAAAGTATCGGAGTATGGAACCCGCAGGAATTCGGGGAAGAAGCCACAGGGCCGATTTCGATGCGTACCAGCGTCTTCAGAAAGCCTCTCGGACGTCTAATAATTAATGCGGAGGCGTTTGAAGAGCGGCACACCCATCGGAACTCAATCAGCTTCGGCTGGAAAGGTAAGGGGCTTTACACGGAGAAACGACGGGGAACGAGCTTATCTCGAAACTCCCAGTCATCCTAATCAATAGCTGGAACAACATCTCGCAGCGCGTCTCCTTTCTCGCGTACATCTTCTCAGGAAACACGATTTCTGCTGAAAGTCTCTCCATTTTACCATTAGATCCCTCGCGATTAATCTCAACTGTTAATAGAAGTCGTTGTGCTTGGTCAATCGAAAGTCATGTACTACGAGACTGACTATTATATCGTACATTATCCGGTGGATTTATTATGCATATTTGTCTGCTACGAAGACTTTCATCCGTTCTATTTCAAACCAAGTAGAACAATGTCTGATCAGCTATCGAGACACTGTCCATGGCTGGTTGTTCCGCTTTGATAAGCGGGACACACGGCAGTTAATCCTTGGCGAGGCGTGCCCGGTAATACTGGCTATTACATAGAACGAATATTCTTTACAAGACACAAGTGCAGGTATTCTACTTCCGAGAATCGTAAAATTTATCACACATAGTTACACTTACTTCATCCTTGCATGTCCATTATTAAACTTACGATTCTAAGGTAGATTTATTTAGAACATCGAAACTGATGCTTTTCACCGTCACAAAGTTCTCACGTTTACAATACGATAGTTTCTTCAACCAAAGACCAGAGATAGAATAAAGAAGAGGATTAAAGATGCTCGGCCTCGAGCCTATCCTTCACTCGACTCGTCGAACGAGCCACGAGTTTCCATACAAATGCTGTAAATGCCAGTCTCTCGTTCTTAATACCCGAAGTCAGTGCGGTAAAGAGTATCGATGGCACGGAGGAAACGTCCGGATGGACGTTCTCGTTGGCGTTCGCAAACGAGTGGACGGCGTTTCCCGCCGCGAGCCTTCACCGATCAGCTCCGAGCCCCGAGAGGCCTCGGTCACCTCGACAACTTCATTAATGCTTCGGACTATCGCGCTGGCAGGCGTCCACGACGGGAAATCAATCAGTTTCCGCGTCTCGTTATCCGGTTTCGCGGCACGAAACGAACTTCGAACGAGAACGACGCTGAACAGCGACGTTCGTGAAAGGGAGGAGAGAGGAATTCTTTGTCTTCGCGCACAAATTACTTAGCCAGAGGACGGTGCTCCTGTTCGATCGCGGACACGGAGGAAGAAGAACGAGAGGAGGACGACGAAGATGAAGAGGAAGAAGAAGAGAAATGAAAGAAGAAGGAAAGAGGAGAAGGGAGAAGGAGAAGAGGAGAGAGGAGAGGAGGAAGAGGCGCATTCTCGACGGAGAGTCGATCCATCTCGCGGCCTCGTTAGGTACGTAACTGGTCGAGGAAAGAGAGGCTATCGAAGGTGGGACGGGAAGGCGGGCCAGAAGGGTGAAACGGAGCCTCGAACTTCTCTCTTGGACCTCGTCCTTGCAACAAACAAATTGTCCATCGTGCGGCGAAACACGCGGAAGTCCCCTTTCGACGTGCCGTCACCGGGGCCCCCTTTCGTCGAATTTCGTATGTACACGAAACGACCGGGGGATCGAACTACGGATCACCGCAGGATCGATGGGGTGGTCGACGAAAAAGGAAAGAGGAACGCCAGCCTGATCGGAATTCGAGCGTAAACGGGCAAACGAGACGAACGAAACGAAGAAACGAGAAGGAAAATTCTAGAGTAAACGCCATCGACTTGCATTTTCAATCGTGAAGTGATTCGTGAAAATGGTGCTTCTTGGTTAAAGTAAAATTACTTGGTTATAAGGTTTCTTGCGAAAAATTTAATCCCGACGAATGTTACGATGTTGCTGGGAGTTTACAACGATGACGCTCTAATCTTATATTTTTATCATACGATATACAGAAGCTTACGACATCGCTATTTGGAAATGTGTCAAGCCATAACGATAAAATGGAGGCGCCAGTTTCAACCAATCGGGGGAAACTAGTTACCTCGTCTAAGTTCGAACAACGTGGCAAGCGTGGCATCAACGACACTCGAAACAAACGCCGTGCGAGAAATTCTCGGAGAAGAGCGGCGGGGGATTTAAGAAGTCGAGGAAAGAGGAGAGAAAGCACAATGGCCGCGAACGAGGAGAATGAGGCAGGTAAGAAGAGGCCAGTGCTTTACCGCGTCGCAGCCGCGTTATTGTCATTTGTCATTGTCCCTTATGTTAATGTTTGCGAGTACCGGACTGGTGGGGAGTTACTAATAGCGGTAATTAGCGCCGAGAAACCAGCCACTCGGTATACATCACTTTCAACGGGCCACGTTACGCTTTGGCTCCGGCAACTTCTCCCTTCGTTCATCTCCCTTCTTCCCTTCTCCTTACCATGTGCGCGAAGACGGAAAAAGAAAAAGACGAAGAAACATAGAACGAAGTCGATGATTTTGCACGCGTTCGCGAATCATCCCAACGTCGTTACGATGCACCACATGCAGGCATTGTGCGTTGGTGTACGCGCGCGTAATGTGGTTGCAGCAGATCGAAGAGAATCGTTGCCGATGATACTGCGCGATCGATACATATCGGAGGAAAACAGGGATATTCCGAGCATCCATAACACAGCGGATTGTAATTATTCGCGTGGTTCCCTTGTTTCATTCAGCGAATTACATTCGTCCGGGCTCGAGCATCGCGCCGACTCATGATTACCCGCTCCTTGCTAACGTTTGTAAAAACATCTTCCCGATACCGAGCTGGTAACGGTCAGGTAATTAGCGGCCGCGTGGGAAGACCGATGCATCGGTCCTCCTTCGCGTCTTTTTGTTTTCCTTCTTCTTTCAGATACTTTGTAAGCCGAATGGCGCTTATGCGAGGGAAAGCCTCGTAATTGTTTTCTTCCAGGGCTAAAGGTTGTTCTTAGACGAGGGTTATTCGTTTCTGCAGGTAATTTAGGATTTATTAAAAGTAGTTGGTAAGATTTCTGTAGATTCGAGATAAACAGAAAATTGAAATTGATCGAGGATAATCTGAGAGCAACATATGGTCAAAAGCTACGTCATTTATCGATGCAAAGAAATTTCTTGTTAAGCGAGAAAAGCTGAATGCTGTTTCTTTATTAGTAGAACTCGTTGCTCTAAAAGTAGAAGGTATAATTTTACAGATGGAGGGGCGAGTCAACGATTCGATAGGATGCTTATTAACGAAATTGAAATGTCACACTGACAGTTACCAAACGAACGTCAATATATCAAATTTCAGGAATATTAGAAATACCTATTGCACGGTACAAGCACGAAACCGTTGTGCATCGAGTTTTCCAATCGAATTCGTATTCTCTGTTCCCACCGTTTCAAATTACCAATGGGAAAGAACGTTGTATACCTTTGCAGCAGCAGCATTTTTAGCCGCTTTTAATTATCCCATAACCGTAGATTCATTACCGAAGGGGAAAAACCTCTTGCCATTCTATGACTCCAATATTCGATTATTTAGCCAGGTTCGCAAGCATGAAACGATGGATATTTAATTACCAGGCACACCGTAGCCGCCTCGTCGCTAGCAACTCGTCGGCCCGCGCGAGTAAAATGACATAGAAACGACGCGCGCCGCGGGATAGACCCCATACTGTTCTCGGGGCATCGATTGCAAACGATGACCGGCAACAATCTCGGCAATGGTAATCTCTCGAGCAGCTGGCCAGCCTAATGAACGAACGATGATTCGTACGACTGGCGAAAAATTCTTGCATCAGACCTTCGACTACCGAAATAATCGGCCGGCCGATTAAATTTGTATTCGCCCCCGCTGATCGAGAAATGCCTGGTCAGTGGATCAATGGAGCAATCTGGTAAGGTTCTTTTTCTCGTTATTACACAGATTTAATGAAAGCGTCGGACAGCTCTTTATTGGCTACGATTCGGCCTAAAAGAATCTACGCTTTTTTAATTATATTATAAAATAAACTCTCGAGTTCAGATCATTGAGACAGCTTCGAGTTTCTTGATGAACATCGTGGCAAATGAGTACGCGCTCGCCTTCCGGACGCTTTCTTCGAAGCGGAAAATAAGCGTAACCGTGTTAGGTACATGCCCGTTGTCCATTACCAGGGTTCCCTACAACATAGTCTAGCCGCGTTCGCTAAATATGGCGCGATAATCGTAGCGCTCGACTCTAATTATCCATCACGTAAGTTTACAGAGTACGTGCGCTTACAGGGATAAAGATGGTAGCTCGTAGGACCGTCGAAGGATCGTTCGTGCTTCGCATATTTATCCTCATCTACTTTGCCACCGCGTTTCCATCTGTTGCCTCTGCTAACGCGCTCCTTCCTTCCAGAACAACTTTTTCTTCTCTTTTTCGTATACGGCCTTCTCGTTTTTTCCTCTCGTTCACCTCTTCCTTTCTCCGAATGCGCTGTTTAAACGCTTTTTACGTAGATCCCTCTTATTTGTTAGCTATTTTCTGGCTATCTTGTCAGATCGGTTTCGGATATAATTTTTCTTGTCTCTTAGGAATCATATGATTTTAGATTCACTATTTTTGGAGATCTTCAGACATTCGCATCCAGCATTAATATTCGTTAGATCGTTTCGTATTGATTTAGAAAGCGACGTAATTAGAGTATATCATTATTCATTCATGCGAAAATGTGGGACATATTTCCAATTTTAGCGATTATCGGCTAATAACAGATAATTCAACCGATAACTCTGGCTTCGATATGAAAATTCATATGCGTTATAATATAATCTGAAGATTTGCAACAATGTTTGGAACAGTGTAATTATTCGCGTTTTAATTAATTTCGTTACTCATTGGCAATGCAAAGAAGTCTCGCGGGACGACGCAGCGACAAAGGAGACACTGGTTTCTATAAAAAATAACCAGTCAGTGCCGTATTTGTTCAAGAGACTTTCCTTCCATCTTCACACAGTAGATAGATAATCGGTTAGTCGAATTTCGAATCTACGATTATCTTTCGCCTTTATTTCATCCATCTTGAAGCTGTGAATAGACAGTGATGGTAGAAAAAATTGAAATTTTCGTTCTCGCGATCTGTACCGGATGCTCAGGGGGTCAGATGATGGCCTCGTGTAGCCAGATTGGTAAACAAGGTCGGCGCAATTATCGTGAAAGAAGTTGGTAGTAAAAATTTGGCCCGTATCTCTCGCTAGCTCTCTCCCCTTGTCTCTTTCTCTGTTCCCTTCGATGGAATTTATTGCTTGGAGGATGGGGAGGCTCGGCATCGCCTTCTCGCGCTCGCAAGTGGCGATTTTCGATCATTACGGCTGGTTAAGTAGACCTCGAGAGGCGATTTTCAGGCCGAAAATGCTCGCGCATAACAAACAAACGTCCGTACAAGTCGGCGCTCTCTACCCTCTCTTCGAATATTATATTTCCTCTGCTTTCTTTTTTGTCGCTTTTAACCTTTCTGTTTCTTTGCAAACGCGATCATTTCGGTCGATCACGCGGTCTCACCGTGGCACAATGGCGAGATGTTTCTCGTGCTCGTTCAATTTGTCACGTTTCCGGTGTGTCGTCGACAGGGATATTCTCGGTGATCTTGCATTGCTCGTTTTCTGTTTTATAATTTACATCCTTTAGACCCCGCGAGAGAGTTAGAGGGACCGTGAGATTGCGGGTGATCGATGCACACCATCCTGAAACCGACGCACGAAGACGCTTGTAAGTCGTAAGAGCATTATGAGAGACGGAGGACTTGCGGCCAAGCCGACCAAAAGGAGCGGAATAAGGATCGCGTGGGATGGACTGAGGTACGAATGAATGGATAGACGGACACGGGCATTATGTTGTGACACGCGTCCTTAAATGGTCGTCACTTAACATCCTAATTGTTCTATATCCTGCCTCGTGATCCGTGTGCTCCGTTTCATACGATTGTCTCTTACGTTCCTCCGCCTCCGACTGTCTTGCATATCCACGTGCATAACGTATCTCACCAAGAAGCAAATACTTTTTCATCCGGTTGTCCTTTCACGCAGAAATTTCTAAGGACTCCGGGTGTATATGATAATAAACGTTCGAATTCAATAAAATGCCATTGATCATTTTTTAGAAAATCCTGGTTGAACAGTTACACCTACGAACTCGATATATGCACACGTGTAGACCGACAGGGTACTATTCAAAGGCTTTCCTCTTGGAGTCTTTGCTCGGTTGGTCCAGCCGAAGGAGATAGGGGAAAAGAGACGTGCAATATGACAGTCCCTTTATGTTCGTCGCGCGCTGAAAGTACTTAGTGGCGTGTATTTATGCGGCCCCGGGTTATCTGTCGGTGAAACCGGTTCCTATTGCAAAATGCACTATTTTTCGATAAGCGTATCGCGTTCGTATACCTTTCAGCCGTCGCGGTTGGGACCAGCTGTCGCGCGACGCGTGAAAATTCCCCGAGTTTCCATGGTGAGGGCCCCGTTCTAAAGACAGTCCGCGGTCGGTCGACTGGTCGTTAAGTAAGACGGTTACATTGAGAGATGGCCAATGTAAATTGCGATGACGCATACATATGTGTCGTGTGGCCGTGTAACGATATATCAACGTCAGCAAATTGTGATAAATAAAGTGCAATTGGAAGATGGCGGGGAGGGCAGAGAAAGAAACGGAGAGAGTGAGAGAGAAAGAGAGAAAATACCTTTACGTTTTCTTGCTGGCTCGGGGATGTTCGGGAGACCTTTCGTAAAAAAAAAAAGACAAAAAGAAACGAAAAAATTCTTTGAAACGTTAACATAGTCGGAGATTATTTAATTGCTGAATAATTACGGGTTATGATAATTTTAAAGATCCACTTTATCTCTTGAATTAAGTTTCCTTAGAGAATTATCTATGAGAAATTTAGTTTAATCTGTATATCTGTATACACGCTATAATTGCAGAATGCATTCTGTATATATTCTGTAATTAATTATTACTTGGATGAAAGGCAGATATAACCTTTGTGATCTTTGATAATAACGTTGGCAGTTTTGTCAATGTTTTCACAGCTGTTGGAAAATTAACAGGGTTAGTTGATGAACACGGTGCAGATTATCAGGATTGACGAACTGCGACATACATATGGATTATCGATTGTCCGCTATAAATTATAGCTAAAGCGGAAGAACGTATTTGTCGGGTTTTTTTTTTTTAGTCGGAATTACATAACGTACGTAACGAGCTGGTAATTAGTCTTTGTTGATAAATCGAACGTACAACCAGAATGAATCTTGTTATACCTATCGCGCGACATAACTTGTCTATGTAATACATGTATTTTGCAACGTGATACCGTGCGATTTACGATTATGTGCCGAGGATAGAAAATAAAGGGTCAACTAATATTTGGACCAAAATGATTCATCGATAGTTATTTTAATAAAATCGACCGCTGACTTTTTCGTACTATCGAAGCAGGTTTGTAGCACGGATTTCAGTCTCAAATTTTCGATGACAATCACCAAACATGATTCACATGTAATACTTATGACAGATTACATTTGTCATATAACATGAGTGTTATAACCAACAAAAAAATTGTAGCGCAAAAGGTTAAAAAACGTCCATTTAAAGTCTAACCACACGCAAAGAAAGATCGTCTATCGTCAGTTCAATAAACCAGCATCAAATACAATCTTCGAAGAAATCGCCTCGTGTACCCGTATCCGACAAATATCACCGAAACTAAAACGAGCCACGAAAAATAGCCTCCAGGACTTGTTGACAATCATTAATAGCATCCTAGCCCTTATCGCAATCAGGAACTGGGAATCAGACGCACGAAGCGATTCACGTTGACAAATCTAACGTCAACGACCGGTGATTATCGTAATTGGACGAGTTGGCTCAGCTGTAGCTCTAGGATCGATTTCTCGGGTCCGTGGTAACGGTAAACAGCAGTGTAAATAGGGGGCCCGGTTAATTTTTAATTTTCACCGATTCTTCACGGGCGTCTCGCGTCACCGACAAATCGAACGTCGGTCGAATCTGATCTCCAGCTCTCTCGACGGGGTGCTGATGGCCTTCGTACAACGACAACTAATACCCTCCCCTTGACGTATCTTTTCAAGCGAGGGAATTAAAATCGAGAGAGAAAGGATCACGTTGGATGTTATCGTATGGAAGGAGAAGGAAAGATGAATATGAAAACTTAGAGGGGGAAAAAGAAGGGACTGTGCCACCGATGGTGGCGTATCGATGGCCGCGTGAAAGTTGCATCGCAACCAACCACCGTAGGCAGAGTCGAGGCAATAATCGGTAGAAAGGGGCTGACGAGGGGCATGGGGATTCCGGCACTATCTACGTAATATATCGTCGGTTAATTAATCGTTTAATGAAACAGTAGTTAGCCGTGATGATTGTGATATTTTATTATTATCCGTCGGCGTGGAAGAAAGAGAAAGATAGAACGAATTCAGAGGTTCGGGAGGTGGATGGCTGGAGAGAAGATGCAGTGGAAGAGGCACGCATATAAGAAGAGAAAGTGAGAGGAT
This sequence comes from Bombus pyrosoma, assembly GCF_014825855.1. Taxonomy (NCBI): domain Eukaryota; kingdom Metazoa; phylum Arthropoda; class Insecta; order Hymenoptera; family Apidae; genus Bombus; species Bombus pyrosoma. The sequence continues at coordinate 15,071,123 of NC_057771.1, read as the reverse complement.
GTTGAATGAAAAAAGGAGAGATACGACGGAGAAGGACGAAGCGAGAGAAAGAGGGATCGAGAAGCAATTTACAAGGAAATCGGCGCTCGACCTCTCCGCTCCGAGACGATTGTTCCTGATCGGCGTATCTTGTTGTATCGCAGATGGATTTTGTGTATTATCGCGGACGTTATTTATACAGCTAGCGTTTGCTGCGGCAAGACGCGATCGGTTGTTGCAGTACCGGAACGAGAGAATTAAAGAACGAATCTGATAGTGCGTTCCCTTTATTCCGATAATTTAGGCGGAGAATATTACCAAAGTAGATCGTTTTGCTCTTAGTAAAAATAATTTCGTCTTTGTCCGTTTATTTTCAAGCCATCTTATATAAAAATCTCTTTGCGTTTGTTTCTTTGATTCACTGCAACAAAATACTATCTCGCACAAATACCTACGCCAATTTTACCATTTACTCGGTTGATATTCGCGAAGGCGTAGAGTCAAATGGATACAAATGCAAACAACGTAATGAAAGACCAAATAAGAATTTCTGTCAGCTTGTGAACAGCAGCCCACATCGTCATTGCCCTACACGAAGGTACACGATACAGCGTTTAATAACGAAGATTCGCTGTCTGAATCCAAGTACGCTGCCGATTTCTCGCTCCTCTCTTGCAGCCTCCAGACGTTCATTCGTTTTCTCTCATTGTCCACCTTCTTTCCCCCTTTCTAACTTACTTCACGTTTCGGTAGGTGGGATACGTACTTCTTGTAGAACGGGTGATTGATCGCTTAAAAAACTAAACTCCACTCAGGACCAGAAGTCTCAACGGCCGGTTCGTCTCACTCTATCCTTTTCTCGGCGCGATTTCGGTTCGTTCGTTCTCTCTTTCTCTTCCACTTTTCAACCTTCTTCTTCTGTTCAGCCTTTTCTCATCCCCTTACCTCGGTTGCCAGCGGCTTGCCGGCTTCTTGGTAGCAGCGCCGTATCGTCGTCGCTGCAGCTTCTTTCATTATGCCATTTTTAATCAGCCCTAAGAGCGGCTGCACGAAGAGCCGATGTCATTAGGTAGGCGCGCGCGAGCGCAAACACACATCGCCACCAGAGGCCAATACACCCTTCTCGTCTTTGGCGAGACGAGTCATCGACGCAGGGTCCTCGGTTTGAATCGACTGAGATAAATCAATCGATATCGATACCCGCGTCACGGTGTCGATGCGTACCATATACGCGCGAGTGCGCGCTTCATTTCCATTGCAACTCGTCGGATTCCAAGACGAACGCCTCCTCTCGGCTTTCTCCCTCTACTCTACTATACCAACCGCGTGTAAAGTTTCTCTTCTCCACCTTCTCTCCAACGTGTACTTTCTTTCTCCTTTTCTTCTTGTTGTGCATCCTTCTTGCTTCCTTTCACCCGACGTCGATCGCTACCGCGATTTCTTGCTCCGGCGAAGCGCGTATAATCGAGCGGAGGCGATAATCGGCGTGGAATGCGACCGACTGAGTTTACTTTCGTTCGGATGACGCGCTCTCCCAATGGAAGAAGGAACATCTCGTTCGATTGGTATTACGAGTCGATGATGTTTTTTCTTTGCGCTGTTATTCGTTTTTCGTATTCGTCGTCCTTTCATCGTAGAACTTGTCTGGCAATTAGACCGATATAAGACCGTATGGATTACGTATCGTGGCTGGATCGCGCTCGAAAGGATGCGCGATCTCCGTGAAATGATAACTTAATATTCGTCCGCGGAGAGATGTATTCACGGCGATCAATATCTATCGCTTCTTGCTGAAACGAATCTATATTCATTAGGTCGAAGAAGTGGGTCCCCATTCGGCGTCGTTCCATCGACGTCGTCGAGCTGTTACTTTTTCTGACGTTGATCTGTGGACCGTTCTCCCGCCATGCGTCTCTTGCTTTCTTATTACTTTTTTTTATCCCTTCTTTCAACGTATCGATAAACCTTTTCTCGTTCTGTTGCTCTTTCTTCCTCTTTCGTATTCTAACGTTTCACTTATTCCATATTATTAACCGTCCTTTGAGAAAAAAAAAAAAAAATGTCCGCTTGAAAGTTCATACGATATCCCATCCCGAGGCGAAGACTAATTTCTAGCTATCGATACCTGTTGCTCCTTTCCAGCGCGAAGTCGTTAAGCGCTCGTGTACTGACAAATGCCTCCGTTCCCAGCCGCGCGGCACGGCCCTGTTATCGCGCTCGAAATTGCGCCGCATTGTTCTCAGTCGCGTTTCTGTTTTTCCTCTTCAAACCGAACGCACCGCGGCCTCACCGTGTGACTCGTAACAATCGCCGTTCCAAATACGGCCACCAGCCTCTGTATAGATATTAGGCGCTGGTAATTTCAACGGCAGAATAAAAGACTGGACTGTAATGAAAAATTGCCCACTCGATCTTTGCCCAATGGTCCTTTCCCAACCGATGGGATCGCCCGATTAGAATACGAACACGATCCTTTCGATAATCGAACTATTGTAATAAGAAGAATATATTTATTCGCGTTACAACGCTGGAACAATTTACATATACATACATACGTATACGTTCCTTGTATGTATTTACATTATAGCGGATCCTCCACACATCTCATCAGGCGAAAGACACTCGTACCATAAACACGCAGCGGTATATTTCCCCGATCGTCTGGGGGGTTCCGTTAAAAAATGGAGGGACAGAAACATTAACAAAGTTCGCGTCTCCACGCGGGAGGAAGAAATTGGCCGGCAGAGATATCTTCTTGGTTTCGTTCTCTCTCCTTCTTCTTCCTCCTCGAGACAAATTTCTAGTCATCGATATCCGTTCCGTGCACGACTACCAAATCTACATTCATTAAGCGAAGGACGGACGCGATCTCCCTCGTGCGTTCGCAGCCTCGTCGTCCTGGCTTGCCGATTCGTCGCACGCACACACGCGCTTCGCCTAAAAGCGCGTAAACTGGCACGGTTGCTGAGTGATAAATGCCGGAGAGAAGAGGATTCGCACGCCGCGGCACCGCGTCGTTGTCTCTTTCTTCTTTTCTCCGTCGTTTGCTATTTTATCTCTCCGTTTCTGCTGCTCTACCGAGCGTCAACTCGCTCGTTACCTCGCGCGCGCGTTTACACGTGTATCTCATGCGCGTACACGCGGAAATATTCGCGTGTGCGCATGTTTCGAAGACGTATCGCGGTCGTCGTCGCGAAAGAAAGGCCGTGGCTGCGCGGATGCACGCACGCAGCCGCGCACGCACGCATGCGCAGTGAGCTTCGTTGGTTCCGTCTGTTCGCACGCACGCATGCGCGCAACGATGCACGAGGCTCATCCTTCTTGCGAGCTACTGACGCGCCAATAAGAGCGCGCGTTTCATTTGTAATTAGGGAGAATGTAAATCAAAGTCTTCTGGCCGCTGCTCGGTCTTCTGGCCCGAATCTGCCCCGCGGCTCTGCGTTCCTCTTTGTCTTTCAGAGCCGCGCTTTTTGGACCCGGCCGCACGCTATTTGTCGCGTTCGTTGCGGATAACTTCGAGATCTGCTGTAGAATGGTGAATACGTTCCGAGCACCGAACAATCAATCTTAGTATTAAAAAACGTCCCTTTTCGCAGTTATATGTAACTGTCGTGCGTGGACGTTTGGAGATCGTGCAGAATGATTTTTGCGATTGACCATGGCATGATTCTGTTGAGTAATTAAAAATATTACGCCCCTCGCAACATTCAATGCAAAATCATTTAAACGAACCCTTTGTGAATACATTCCAACTGCTAATGAGACTGACGGATATTTCGCATAGAAGTTGAATGATTTCCTTTTTGCGGGAGATGCGATTAAAGGCATACTGGCGATATGAAAGTAAAATTTATCTTTTATACCGATGACACGTATTAATGCAGTTCCATCATTTTAAAAAATGCACTAGCTGTTTCTGCTTGAAAAAAAAAATTAATTTAAGGACTATTTCAATTCCGATATTTAAATTCAAATATACACAATTATTATCTAATTATATCGCTTGAAAGATGGATTATAAATGCGTGTAATGCGAGAAACAGCGCAGAAATGGCAAACAAATAATTTACCATTACCGCATAATATACATAGATCCTTTGAAATGCATCTCATGCACACTTTCAAATATTCGTTCCCACTGAGAAATTTCGAAACTCATCGAGCCACTCGGTTTCCTATTAACTCCCAAAGCGGGGCAGACTCGTTGATTTAGAACGTAACCGGCATTCCATCGCCCAAAACGCAAAATCGCCCGGGGTAATCAGCCAGACTGAACGCCGTAGAATTACCTAGCTTAGAGACAACCTACAAATTTCATCGTTCGCTTTTAGCCGGCTTATCGATTCGACGCGACCGTTTGCGCCTCGAAGCGTCACGTAGCATTGCGTGAATTCGACCGATTTGCTCTCTCTCGACTCACGCTGCCTGTTACACCTGGTCTTTTTGTCTTTCGCAGACCTAGAACAGCGGTCCCAAGAGTTGTAAACACCAGGGAGAGGTCGTGTGCCGTGCTCCACACGCACACGTTTCGCGGTTCAGATAACGCGCGTTGCGGTGCGTGAAATGCTTGGCCCTTGCGTCTAGCCGCATACGGTCGACCACTATACATACACGCGTGTTTAGGTTCGTGGAACTGTGGACACGCGCTCACTCATGCGCTCCGCTGTTGCGTTCCAACCCGAGCATTAGTTAGCTGTCCGTTCGGGTTCCAGGTGTCCAGCCCGTTAAATGTTAATTTCGTGGCCCAACTCGAACTTGCTCAATTAGAAACTATCCCCTTCGGTATCATTCCCTGCCAGAGGTTCGTTCGTAGGGATGACTTCATTTCACAGGGTTTCTGTAAATCGCGGTGTTTCATCGGTATGCGACTGGGTAGTTTTCTGGGAATTCCAGAAAATTAGAAATAGAGAATGGTTTCGTTCTCAGCGTTCAGCGCGGGTAGGATATCGCGATATCGCCGACCATACGGTGTTACTGTTATGGAAAATTCCACGCTGGAATTGAATTAGAATAGAGAAAGATTTCTAATTCCTTGTACATTGGGAGAGTAGCGGCGATATTACGAATGTTCTCAACGAGATACAACGCACGAAGTACCAAACAACGCTCGTTTCTACAAAACACAAATTAAACGTAAACGGAGAAGCAGCTCGTTCATCAAGCGCCTGTCTCCGAAACATCCTGAGCAACTTCTGGCCGCATTATGCTCTCATCCAAAAGTCTGTCTCCTTTTTCTGAGAGATCTTCTGGCTGGAGGTAGCGAGTCAGGAAAGCGTTAAAAAATCAGCCAGAATTCTATTCAAGCAGCCGTCTATTTGCACGGAGACCTGTAGAGCGTGGGAGCCCATACATCAGAGAGAAACCGAAGAAGAAAACCAAAACGCCGCGAGGGGACAGCTCAGAGTTTTGTCGGCCGAAAAGTTCTGCTACGTCCGCCGCCGCTTCTCGCCCCAGCGCCTATTCGTGCGAAAGTGTCAGTTTCGCGGCGGCGATAAACATGTGCAAGAGTTGGGCCGAACAGGACAGACGAATGGAAACGATTCCTCGGTTTGGTCGATGCAAAACAACAAGAGTGGAACGGCACGGCGGTGTGGCTGAGAGAAGAAGCTTTTGGTCCCCGAGGAAAAAGGGACAGGCCGAGTACAGGCTTCGGGGCGGAGGAAGAACTCTTCTTCCTTCCAGTGGAGAGGCTGTGTGGAAGGCGCGAGAGGGCTACGTTTGCGCGCGTCGGGGCGCTTCGTGAAGCGCGCATACCTCCCCGCGGAATGCGCGTCCACAGAAAACGAGGGGAACAGCTATTGTCTTGTCAGCGGGAGCCGCTAAATCTGCCCGCGGATCTCCTCACGATCGTACCTGCCCCCTTCCGCCGATTTCGCCTTTTTCTTGTCCCCTACCAGCGCGGTCCCTCTTTGCTCCTTTTCGTCGCGTCATTTTGTTGCTCGGTTCCTGCTAGCTTCCGAACACACCGAGATTTGATTTGAAAGTGGAGAGGGCGGTGAGTTTGGGGGAACGTGGGATTCGATGGGGTGAGATTCTGAAGGGATTGCGTATTGGCATAATGGATGGGAAATTAGAGACGGAGCCCGTTAAATCGATCAAGAATTCTTTCGTTACATTTTGTAATCACTTTGTAACATGAATATATATGTAAATCGATACGTTCAGAATTTTGCGTCGTTTATTTTCAACAAGAAAGTTTGCTCAATATCTTTTCACATTCGATACTGAAAAACTAATTAAGTTGGTTTGACGATGGTTAAAAGTGAATATATATTCCTGTGTTTATTCGAAGTAAATCTCCACTAAGGTTTCAAATGGCCATTAAATTTTCATCCTGGAATAATCACTATCGGATTAACCGGCCATGAGCGCTTTGACGCAAAAGCAATATCCATTATGAATACAGAAATAAGATAAGAATTACAGCTTTGACATTTTTTATAAGTCGATGAATCGAATATCGCGACACATTCCCACACCATTTAATTAAAAAGAAGAAAAAAAAAAAAGAAAGGAAATCATTCTCCTTGACAAAGTCATAAAATAATTTTTCGAATAGATTTCACACGATCATAAAAATCCATCATCTCAGGAGGATTGCTAACAAGGGTCCTAAGAAGCGAATCTTATGTTAATCCACTCTCAATCAACGATTCCATATATAGAAAACACGGGCCAAGCAATACATTCGTTGTAATATTGTCAGGCAACAGAGTGTCGAAGGATGTCGGAGGGAGGCCTAGGAATGTCAAAATAGCGTCCAGTGTGATCGACCCTAAAGTGGAAAGTATTTATCGCCATGCGAAAGCTCTTGGCTATAGGATGGGGATAATCGTGAAACCGAGAATGTTCCGCGGATATTTACAGACGATGGCGGTTTAATGATTCTCGTGGTAAGCGCTGGACGCGAGGAAAATGTCGTGGACGTGTGTCTCGTGTAAAGTTATTATGCCCGGTTTTATGCGTGCTCGCGATATAAAGACCGGCCACTAACGCTGATCTCGAGACGTACAGGAAATATTGAAACACAGTAGGAGAGTGTGTAACGACGACGGAGCCTCGGTCCCCATGCTTTTACCATCGTACGCTGGATTAGCCCGTTCGCTGTTTCAGCCCCGCGAATATATCAGCCGACGCTACCACGTCGAGGACGCGTGTTCGTCGGTGACATTCCTTGCCAAAGTTACGTCGTAACGCGACAACGAGGCAGACGCCTGAGGGAAAGCCTCGTAGGATGGTCGTTCGGCGAACTTTCGAGAATATTCGAAATACTTGAATGTTCAACGTTACTGTACTGTAAGTATACAGGAGCAATCGAATGTATTCTCGTGGAAATGGCGCGCGATGAATACCAATCGTGATGCGTGTAATGCTTTGGTAGGTAAATTATCGTTTTCTTCGCGATCGTCATACATATATCTCTGGTGGAGTCTGTTGAAACGTTCTAACGATTCCTGCCATGACATTCATCAACCAGGTTGGTTCGTGCAGACTAACTAACAACGGTTGATCACAGATGAACAACGCCTTTCCCCCTCTAATACATCTAATGCTCGCCGTGGCCCTCCGCTTCCGGCAGGCTCCTCCTTCAACGCCAATCGCATTTGCAACATGCTTACAGGGAATCGAGCGTGTATCGATCGATCGTCGGTTCCCGTAGCGATCAGTTACCCTGACAAAGCTCGAATGGAAACGTCCAGAGAAGAACTTAGCCACAATGAGAGCTCGCGTGTGGACGAAGAAGACGAACAGAGGAACGACGACGAAGACGAAGCGGTCCACGAAGAAGAAAAAGATCGCTCGGACATCAAGAGACACCGACGATCTACGTGCAAACTTAGGTTGAATATTCCCTGCCCTGGTAGACGCGAGAACGTCATGGCTATCGTAGAACCTCTAATAGGGCGCCTGATACCTTCGTCACGGATGTATCGCGGCGAATCAGCCGGGTATCGATCTTGTGCTCCATATGCCATCGACGGCCGGTATTATCGTATGTACATTGTACACAGTCAAAGGGAGACGAGTTCGCGGCAACGTGACCGTTGTCTTGCCTGCCCACGCCTCGGACAACGTAAAGTCAACTCGTTCCCTTGGTCCATTCTTCTGTCCCAGGGCGAGCTCGTGATCCCCGCTGACGCTCCACCGTGAGCTATATTAATTTCACCAGTCAGCATTGATGAATGTCAAGGTTCCGCGCGAACCAGGAACGCGAGTAAGTATCCTCGAAGTGATTCGAGACCAGTGGAATCGCGTGCCAACCGAAGATATCGTTCTGACCGATGCGAGACTTCAATCGATGAAATAGTAGAATCCGCTCGTTTCTTCTGCCCTCGACTCTCAATTTCAGAGTTTCAAAGAGCTCGATCGAGTCAAAGAGTATATGGAACGAGAATATTGAACAATGGGCGATGTTTCGAAGGTACCTGACCTCGTGTGTTGAATCACGAGGACAGACAAGTGGTTTGGTCTCGATCGCCTGGTTATCGTTGGTATCGTTGATTAGCGTTAATTAATAGGATATTAACGTTTCGTTGGGAAAACACAAATGCCAGGCTGGTTCGTGCACGAACACGATTAGCTCGTTTACCGTGTCTACGCGAACGTTGAATAGAATTCCAGACGGTAAGCTTAGCGTGGCTTCGAAGCTGGATTAATAAGCGTATAGATTGGAGCGTGTATCGAAACTAGTCTAACGCGGGTAGCAATCGAAAGCCCTGCGATTACGAAGTAGGACGAGCAATTATATCGCTCTTATTCATCGGAGCTGCTCGGCCTCTGGTTCGATTATCAAAACGTATACACGATGGAGGAGGAAATACTGTTCCAGTGTTCGTTCAATTGCCTATTACGACACTTTAGTCTTTTGCCCGGTTTCACGGTGTAGATCTTGGTAATTTGTATTAATTCGCTCGGGTACTCTTGTTTTTATTCGATACAAGCTGTGCTCGGTGGCGTTCGGTGATTAGGGTTGCACGAGAAATTACTTGATAAGGTACTGCAAATTGTGCCACTGACGCAAGATTAAATGCCACCGGTACACCGTAATGGAACGTTCATATGTGTTTCTACATTACAAGATTCGATTAGGATTAGGAGTGATTTCTGTTAGTTGATACGATATTAGACATTCTTAGACATTGTTTTCCCAGGATTCGTTAATCGATTTCAAAGAGAGAGAGAGAGAAAATGGTTAAATATATTGTGTAGGTATATGTACGTTTCATAATAATATCCAAATTCGTTCTACGCTATTAGCAGTACTTGTATGAATTTTATCAAATAACAGAAACTAATGGCAAGTTAACGACTAGCATCTAATATCTTCTTATGAAATCACTGGATCAAAAATACTCTATTTTTAAATATCGTTGAAGTAGACTTTCTATCTTAGAAAGAAATATCTGATTAGTAGAAAATCAGAGAAAAACGAAAATATAATACTTCCATGAAGTTTGACAATAAAGAATTTTAATATTGCATGCTGTTTTCTACAAACAAATTTCATCCTGTTTATGTTATGATCGTAAAGAATGACCACCACTTCGTAGTTAAATTACATTCTATCAACGCCAAACAAGTATCCAGATACTTTCCAGCAGAAGGAGTCCAATCACTTTCTCTCCCACGAAGTATAATTTTAGCGCCTGTCATTATCTCATAAATTCCTGGACAATCACATCAATGGGCAAAAAACTTCTCACCATCTTCCATCAAAAGATTGCCCTCGCTGATCGTCTACAATGTCCGCCTCGCCCTATTAAAACCAACAAACAAGGAATGCATATCAATAGGCGACGGACTGATAAAAAGCCATCGCCGTAATAGGCTCGATCCTAATTACCGTTACAAAACCTAGCCGGGAGATTTCAGCTCGTCAGGCGAGACGAATCAGGATTCAGCTTTGCCGGTAATAAAGGAACGGAAGACGCTCTGGTTCCTGCGAAAGTCGAGCACAGACGATGGCACGCGAGGGGACTGATTACGATGTGCAGCTTCTTTTCGGAGTCCGGGTCTGGTTTCACGCTTAGAATAAGTTAACTTTTTCCACGACTGGCTGTCAGTGAGTAACGGAGAGCAGAGCTGGTCTGATCCTCGTGCTCATCGGATGAGTTACGGCCGATCGTTCCGGGCCTCCTCGCCACGACCGCTAATGGTGGAGTGTGCCAAACGTACTTTTTGTCTGCTGTCTCCCTCTGGCCGCGGATTCAGCGACGATCACGGCCGATCCAGGGCGCATAAACGCGCCAGTTGCCCGAGTTTTGTGTAAACGCGGGAACTGACCTTCCGTCTGAATATTCGCCGGGCAGAAGTAGGTCATACGAGAGGATCGAATGTGAAGCTGATGGATTTTTTTCGAACTGTAAGTTTCGAAATGAAAGTTGTATTTGTTTGAGAGAGAGAGAGAGAGAGAGAGAGAGAGAGAGAGAGAGAGAGAGAGAGAATAATCGAATTGGCGCGAAATCCCCGCTACTTTGAATTTGAAATCACGCGAAGTCCAGACGTAGCGAATTGGAACTTGAAATATCTGCCATTTGAAGGAAGTGAATTTTATTGAAACTCTATGAAACTCGAATGTTTCCATCGCAAATATAATTTGGATGCTTTACTAGACCATTATCCTTAATTTTTAATCGTTTCGTGTCTCAAATACATATATATCTCACAGCCCAAAAAAGAAATTAAAAATATCCTCACTTTCAACACCTTTTACGTAACTATTATTCTCTCTATGAATGAAAGTTTCAAGTGAAAAATCATATTCAGCGATTCTTCGCATCGAAGCATCCATTTCTTTCATCTCGCCAAACGCGAGCGTTGATCACGAAGCCGGCTACTCGGAGCCTCGAATTCCAGAGCGGGCTCTCGGTTGGCGCATTACGCTCGCTCGGATCCACACGCGTTTTATGCACACGTGGACGTATTTAACCGTAGCAACGGCGTACACACGCCGCCGGTTACGAGGCCGCGAAAGATAAAGGATAGAGAACAGTAGCGGCAATCAAGCCGGACATCGGACAGTGACGAATGCCGCGTATCATCGCGTATCATTAACCACAGGCTCAAAGCGTTCTCTCAGCATCCTCTTTCACGTTTTCTACGTGCACCTAACATCGAGACGCGAAGATCCGGTACGCGTCGCCGATCTTTCCTTCTGTTTCTTTTCTCGTCGTCCACAACACCACATCCAGCTCTCCTTTTATTTTCACCTCGACACCGAACGATCCGGTACAATGTACGTAATATACAAGAGGTTCGGGTTAAGTATACCGAGTCCGTTACCGGTAACACCAGCGACAACCACCCGGGACGATATAATCTGCATATAGACCATACGGTTCTCCTGATTCATCCAGTGTGTCGGCTATTTTCCTTGAATTATTTCCACCGGGAAATTTGACCCCTCTCTTGCGCCACGACCTTCCAATATAAATGACTACGTGGACAGTTTGCTAGGCTATATATCTGCTGTATCATCCTCGTTACATGCTTATGTCCTAGGAGGTAGATCCGTGTTCTGATTCGGTGTAACACGTCTTTCGCTGGTGATGCTATTCGTATACGGGTCTTTTGATATCGTCTGATTGTTTGATAGGTTTGATAGTTTGATGGTTCCGTCGGGAAGTTCGTTTCATTGATACGATATAGTAAGAGTGGTATTACATAGAGAAGTACACATTTCTTTTAAAATTCAGTTTTCTTGTTCAATATACCTGTTATATAGTTAGATAATTTCGTGTGCAATATTTTTCAGTTGTTTCTAATTGTTCGTATTCATCATTGAATTCCAGTTGCTATTGATTGATGCGAAACATGAAATGTCTTGTCAAATATATCTAATGATGGAATACAAAACGCGAGGTATCTACACGTGGCAAGAAACCTTGCCCGTACCGGTGAGAAAACGTTCGAAAAGCAAAAAGAAATGATGTATCGATTACCATTACCATTATACCTCCTTCAAATACCTCAATTAACTACTACCACACCAAACACCTATTCAAAATTTACAATTAGTCCTACAACACTTTGCTATCCTCAAACGAAGAAACTACGGTTTGTCTTCCTATTAATCATTCCCCTTGACGTGCCGTGAAATCTAAGGAAAGTTGCGCAAAGCGTTAACCTCGCGTTGGAATGGTTGGTTCACAGAGAGACGCGGTTAAGTATCGTTTCGTGTCACGGAACGGAAACAATCACAGGTTCGATCCCTTTGCGGTCCAGGTGCGTGAAGAGATATCGGGCAAGCCACCGCGCGTTTGTTGAAAACGAGGCTGGTATGCGAGAGCTGGAATTCGGGGCGTTGAACGTTTCGTGAACGGTAGCCATAGGACGTCGATGGTGAAACGAACGAACGGATGGACACAGAACGCGTGGAAAGGCTATATGACGGTGATTTGTGATGCATGCACGGTGATCGCCACCCAAGTAGTTTTTCGGTTCTTGGTTAATAGCGCGAGATACTGGACTAAGGAGTCTTTAAAAGTTTACCGAGTAGCGGGGGAAGATAAGGCAGAGAGCTTCCTCTGTTTTCGTCGCGTTTATCAAAACTTCGTTCATTCGATTTACACGGAATAGAAATTGTTTTATCTCGCTCGACCTTAATACAGTTTCCGGTGAATTTGTAGTCCGCTAGCCACCGTATATTGTTATTTTTTTAGACGTTAAGTTGTAATATGGCGAGCTAAAAATCATAATGGTTTTAAGTCAAATTATAAAGCAATAAACTTTATCTTGCAACAACGAGTATTAGCACACAAACTTTCCGTTAATCCATGAATAAATAATCCCAATTATCGACATAAGCGCGTAATCAAGACGGAGCTTCGAATCTAAAATAGCACTTGACACGGACTAGAACTCTCATCGATCTCAAGACATTCTGCATTATTGCCAACGAACCATTTTACCAGATCGACCCACGTTACTCAGCTAATTTATCTCTCTTTATACAGATGACGATGTTTTAACGTATACAACCGACGGTATGTAATTTAAAAAGAATAAATTCAAAGAAACGTTACGTGTTGTTCGACGTTTCTAGTGTAGCGATCGAAGCGCAAAAGTCGATTCCGTTGGGTCGTGAGAATGCGAGCGACCATTGGCCTCTCGAGACTGTGCCCTCCTTAGCAAGCTTGAAATCCTCTTCGCGGCTCGTTCCATCAACGAGCCCTGACACTTTCTCATACAGTTTAAACGTGGCTTTTTCAGGTCGTCACTCGCGATCAAGCTGTCCGGTAATGGTATGCACGAACGACTCGGTTACTCGGAGGTCGTTTCCGTGTCCTCAACGAGGAATTTCGAGATCTCGCATCAGCGCTGCCTCGTATACCTCTTACGTCGCCGTGCATGAGAGAATTTAATTCCGTATAGTGCGCGCAGCTCAAGTAAAACCCGACGACAATGCCCGCCTTTCTATTTCCCTCTCTTCTACCCTCTTCTTCTTGTAATTGTCCTTTCCGGTGCATGTTCCGCGGCCCGCTTCGAGGAAATGTTATTTTTTAATCTCGTCGTATGTTCCTTAAGTCGGCAGGATACTGCTCTCCCTTGTAAGTTTAATACCGCGAAAAAAGATGATAGGAAAGTTGATTTTAGTTGTAGTGCCTGGGATTTTAGCAAATTAAATTTTTTATTTATTATTTTATGGAAAATTTTCCTGCCTCATGTTAAATTCATCATCCATGAATTTTCTTGTACAATTGCATCAGTGTTGCTAGTAAAATTTTACAACACTGTTAATACGATAAACTCGTTCAACGGTAGAAATTTTAGTAATAAAGAGAGTAAAATTTTGCAAGCAAATTTTACGAATCATATTATCTGTTTATCATGTTCGACGTAAAATCATAAAATTGCGAAAACAGTTCATCAAAAATCTGTAATCAATTTTTCCAAATAACAAATCAGCCGAAATTGTATGATTTAAAGTTATAAAAACAGTTTAACAATTTGTCTCTAAATTTACTAACATAATTACCTTACTATATAATTATATATGAAAGCCTTGCTCCGCAATTACTATCAAACTATAACTCTCGCTAATAACTCGTATCTCTTTTATTAAAAAACATATAGCAGACAATCATATGAAAACGGCGAGCCCGAAAAAAGTTTCTCGACCCACGTAACAAACCTGCTCCCGACCACATGGACATGTATTACCACATAGACCAAGCTGCAAAATATTACAAAATCCTCCTTCGCCTGTCCATACATCATTCTATTGAAACGCGTACAAATTTACACCCGTTCACCACGTTTCTTCTCGGCCAGTCATTATAAACAGGCTGTGATTTAAGTATCGCGAATTCCGGCAGCCTGATTACGTTACGCTCGAACCGGATGCAAACGCTCGAATCGTTAAACGCGAATTAATGACGGAACACAATTGCGCGCGTCTGCTCCGAACCGCTTCTGTCCGCCCGAGCGATTAGCGGCGGATTACGTTCATGTCGGGGATAATGCGAGTACCATTGAACACCGGGCCACAAACCAAATTCGTATCGAAGTTGCGAGGCGCGAAAAAGGATTTCAAACGGGATTTCGCGGTTCGCAGCCAATTTTCGATTTAGCGTGAGGACTGACGAACATCCAGCGATATTCCCGAGCGCAATATCACTTTGATATTTGGCGCTGTCGTTACGCGAGATTCTATCCCATATAATGCACAATTTTAATGACGAATTTTAGTAACGACCGCATGGCCCGCGGAACAGTATTATTCGAGACGTGTTACGAATTTCAGTGTCCGTGTACTGTTATTGAGATTTCACTTTGTACAAAATTTGGATTACTTTGATGTTTCATTTGCATTTTGCGGACGTGATCGATAGATGAATTGTGAGAATGGTTGGGAATGTTAATTAGAAATAATTGATCAATTATAATTTATTAACTCTTTGGGTATTTAGTTTGCACGTGATACAAGTCACTTGCATCCTGTCTTCAGGGAAAAGACATTTTATAACCACAAGTTTGTTGCTTGTTGTGCTAGTGATATTGCAAAAGAATTGCGAAAGAAAGAAGTAATTAGTTTTCAAACTTTGATGTTATACACGCTGTCTCGTTCGAAAGGAAAAGAATTAATGTATATTGTGACAAGTCATACAAGGAATGAATTTCTTTTTTGCTGTAATGTTTACAACCTAATATAAAGAACAGTATAGTTTTAATACAAACACATCAAAGTACTTGAGAAACTCTCGAGGTGTTAAAAAAAACCCGCACCATTTTACCGAACCTTCTTTTTCTACAAAGTATCCGCTTGTTTTCATTACACTCTAGCACGGAAACAATTTACCAACCGCTCAACCAAGAAATCCGTGCGGCACTCGAGATCATAAAACACCCTCGCTCCAGTTTCCACCGAGTTAGCTAAAATTCGTCACGGTCGCGGCCACGATTTTCGTAGCACGGGACTCGAATACCAACGAAGATATATCACGGCTCGCCTACGTTCCGCTAAGGACACTGTACTTTCCCTCTGTCCTCCTCGTCTCGTTCGCTCGCGCGTATAAGCATACAGAACGAGGAACGCGAAACAGAGTGGCATTGACGGCGTAACGTTGCTCTCGCAAGAGCAACGGTAACACGGCTGGAAAAGAATGGCCGCGTTGTCCGTTGCTTTCTTCTGTGTGTCAGAACCGTGGCACGGTCCAGGTTCGCTAATCCTCGTCGGGTCTCGCCTTAGGCATCTTTTCTTATTGTCCTAATTTTCGGGGCGGTCGAGAGCCACGCTGCCGTCATTCATCAGCATCCACTTGTAACAAATACCCTCGGGTTAACGAGTCTGCCGCGCAGGAAGCATTGCTTCTTGTCCGATACACGAAATTAAGCCGCGTCCAAGGCATAGTCGGGCGGCCAAACAAATGACCGTGCTGGAATCTTGCGCGCATTTCGGGTTGCTGGTTCAAAGTTCGTGCAAAATCACTGAAACCGGTGATGTGATTGATACTAATTATTTCCAGGAAGCGGAAGACAAATTTGGGTACCATTTCTTTTACGAATATTTCAGGCAGCTTAATCTACTGTGTACTTATGGAGAAGTAAGCGGAACGTTCCTTTTAAGTAGAATGCACTTAATATTGAGTTATTTTATTTTACCGCATACCGTCAACTGGCAATTCATTTGTGCTAGTTATTAACATAGCACTGTACTTTAATGTTTTCCTTATGAGAAATATATGATAATAACGGATTAATTAGAGAAAAACTTGGGTCTGAGTTTGTAACAGTTTGATCTTCTTCTGCCGGATTAAGAAAAAATGTCCACTTATAACCCCGACGATTGAAATAAGAAAATGGAAAATGCGGAAGCAATTAGAGACACACCCACGTCTGCAAAATCAATTAACCATCCTAGATAACCAACTTGCAAATCACTTAAGCAATCAGAATCTAAAACGAAACCCATCTGGACTTTGACTGGCAGTAAAACACAAACTGCATTTTCTCCCATATTCGCATGGTCGACAGTGTAGCGCTTCTTTGTAGCTACTTTCTAATCTCACCATGTCGACGAAACCGGACATAATAGTAAAATCCACAGCACCTCTTCGAGCTTCCTCGTCTATATAAAAAGGGTGACTCGGTCAAGACAGGATGAAATCCTGTGGTTCGTTTCACCGTAGATCGCGGATGAATTCGCAAAAACCTGCTTATTATTATCTCGTTAGAATCCGCTCGCGGGTGAAAGTTGCCACGCGATCGAGGGAAGCGGGCACAAAGGTGTCCTGGTGAACGACTAGCGGCAAGCAACGACCGACCGCCACGGTCTTCGCGATCGTAAATCCCGTGGAGCGTGTCAGCGACTTGGAGTACACACGCAACTACGTACATTATACATAAAGAGGCATAGTAAGTCACCTGGCAAGGAGTATCTCGCCGAGTACAGCCACGAGAGCCAAACTACTACACGAGTGCAGCTATAAAAGATAGAAAGACGAAGGAGAAAACGAAATAAAAATAGATAGCAGAAGAAAATGAAGGAAGAAGGGACGAGTCACGTCGCACGCAGGCCACGGACTCATTGATCATTTCGATCACTTATGCTAATCTCCGCGGGGAAACTGGTTTGGATGCCATTCGGAGTAATTATTTCACACTCGCCAAGTGGCTGTTATTAGTAGTCGAGCCCCGTGGTACAGCGTCCGTATACACGGTGTACAAAGCTTCGATAGAGAGGGAGACGGACGAAGCAGAGAAGCGTATAGAGCGGAACGGGGTGAGGCCAACGATGGCCTGGTGTGTACCTGGGCGAGCGTGGCTCGTTGCACATAGGGTGTCTCGTAATCAGAGATCGATGTCGCTGATATCGATATAGTTAGCGTGGCGGTGTGCTATGCAAAAACCGATTAACCTACTTTGTTAACGCGGTGGCGGACTCGGTTAGTGTCTTTATTACGTTGTTCGCGGCTGCCTTTGTCAGAGAAGGGATTTTTATTGGTACTTTGGCTCGAGGAGCATTAATTTCGTCTCGTGGCTTATTCCGCAACGACGTTGAGTGGCGTGAAATGTCTATGAGTGGTAATTTTCGACGAATGCTATAAATTCGTATAAAGGTGCTATCTTCTTGGTGAAATGGCTTCATTAACCGAATGATTGATAACCGGAGTCATAGCGATTTTGCTAATGAGCGTCATGTCAATTTGAATCCAGCTGCAAATCGTTTCGAATCCCGATTCGAACTTCCTTTCACGGATTCCAGATATTTGCATCCTTTGTAACTTCATACGTTCATGTATATGTATATACCGAAACACGTTTAATGCTCCCGGGCCGATTTAATTTCAGGATTCTCCCTCGACAGTAACAACCGTCGCCCAATAACCGAGCGCATTAACAGTAAATTCGGCCGAATTGATTCTGAGACAAACAGAGCATCTTTATCGAACGTAGCATGGTAGAGAAGTGGGAACATTTTCGAGCGGACATCTCGTATGTTACCGTTCCATATAATCGCGCGAGAGTAATCGAGCAATCGATCGAAGTGTCGCTTTGGGATACGCTAATAACAGACGGGACTTTCGCGAACGTTACTGTAATTGATAAAGGATCGGGGATCGTGCGCATCTCCGAAAGTAGCGATGCATTCCGGATCATTAAGTTAAGGCGTTAGGGTGAAGTATCGAAGGTACAAACAGCAGCCAATCAATCTCCTTTCTCCCTTAGGAAATGAGACTGAGAGCTCGCGTCTTTTTTCACGCCGATATAACGCCCGTTTCTCGCCCCGTTCCTTTCTTCCTATCTTTCCTGCTTTCCAATTTTTTTCCTTTCTTTTGTTCCTGGTTCCATTCTGGATGTTCGAGCATCGTTACACAAACTAAATATTAGGTCACTCGCGAAAAAAAAAACAAGATAGACCTGACAGACTATCGGGAAATTATTAAACCTCGTTTAGAACTTTAGACTATAAAGAACTCATACGTTCAACATCGTGTATTTTTTGCATTAACATCGTTATCGCAACAAAGAACGCGCGTTCCGTGGCAATTTCGCGACAGGCTTTCGATTTTCCCGCACATTACGCGATCGAAAATCAATTTCCGTTGGGCGAGCAATTTTTTCCCGAACGCTAGCAAAAGGTTTGAACACGGTAACACGTTCAAAGGACGCTGATGAGTGATATACCGGTGAAAAAGAATTTTCTATTAGTCGTATATCGCACACGCCGCGTTTTCCACGTTTTATCGCCAGATCCTTTGCGCAATCACAGAGAATTATCAAACTTGCACCGAAATATAATATATCGCTGGATAGGATGTTCATTTTCCGAATACCGTAATCGGGGAATTATGAAAGTTCCGAGGGTTAAAATAATTTCAGCGCTTTGTGCGCGCCGATGACGCTTTGAACTTACGTTCTAGCGTGTTAGTGGCGGAAAAAAAGGATCGAGCGAGGAAAAAATGTGACAGGAGTTACGTATCGATCCTTTGTGGAGGAACGTCGAGTGTGACGTGACATCATCGTTACTGTGTGAAAGCCCCGAGTCACCGTTTAGGTGACAAACCTGTTCAAATTTGCGATGCTGTCATCGATATACGTTTACGTTTGCACACGTTGTTCGTTGGTAATTTTTTTTATTGAAAGGTCTGAATGAAAAAAAAAGAATTAAACTCATCCTTTCATAACTAGATAGACTTTTCAATTTAAAATTCAATTGTGAGATTGCAAATTCGAATGGTCTAACGACGACGCGTCTGAAATGTATATTTCCTAAAAGAACGATTCAAATTTGAATACTCCAGTGACCAGATGTTAAAAATGTATGGCGAAATACTTCGAACCTGAGTTCTCTAATTACAAAGTAATAGAGTAGAGATTTAAAGGGCTTTATTAATCAAATGTTGCAAATTTCCATCCCCTAATCGCAAAACGATTAAGATCTAAATAATTTATTAGAGAAATAACATAAAGTTGAATCTGCTAATCACGCAATAATTTCTCCATTTAAAATATTTCCTTAATGGGGAATTAAATGTGAGTTGATTTCAAATTAGAAATATTTTAAATTCAAATATTCGATTTTTTAATCACAACAGACCACGAAGTAACGTAACGTTGTTTGCACACGCAGTTATCTGACGCAAAACAGAGTGCCATTCAAAGGCCGGAAATAGCGAGTCCAGTTAGGACAAACGACAAGAGGAGGAGCGCACAATAATCTACGAGCGCAACCAATTAATAACTTGAAACATCCCCTCGTCCCTGTTGGTTGTCGTATAATCGTACGTGCGTCTCGTACGTATGCGTTGATTAACTAGCTCCCTCCCAACCCTTTCGCTTTCTGGCCGCGTTCTCGTCACCATCCTGCTCTGTCCGTTCGAAGGTGCAGCAAACAGAGTCTTAACGACAACCAGCCGCAACGAGAGACAAGAAAGAAGAAAAATAACGTCGATCGACACTATCGACCGTCCGATGATTTAACGACTCTCTCGAAATTTCGATCGGATCTCAGTCTCGACCGAGAGAGAGAGAGATACAGAGAGAGAGAGAGAGGGGGGATGAGAAACAAACGAGAAGGCACTGAATGTCGAACAAGAGAAAGAGAAAGAGTGGAAACTCGAAACGCATAGTCGCGTGTTCCGATGATTTACGAATCGGTTTTGCTGAGTATGAATCATGAGCGGTGTAATAAAGAAATGACCGCGGACTATGTATCACATTGTAGAGGTTTTCGGCTTTGAAGCGTCCCGGAAATGAACCGATACAGCCGGTCGATAATGGGCGCAGAAGACGGTTCGAATGGCACAAAGTGAATAATGTTCTTGAGGAATGGTTCTGGCTCGGCTTGTTTCATGGCGAAATTAAAGGCGTCGTTTATGGGGTGAGAGTTTCGTCGAAGGAAGGGTTAAACACCTGTGAGGGGGAAAAAATTGTCCTTGAACGTAAATTTGTCAGCGAGAAGAATAATTCTCATAAAACATGTTCTCTCGGTAATCTTAAAGAGTTGTAGAAAATTTTCTCGTAATAAGATTTCCACGCTAAACATTTAGGTACATTCAACAAGGTTTATGATCACTTTCTTCGATTAAAATTGTCCATTGTATTAAAATGAAATATTCTTTTATCCTTCAATGGATTTATCGAATTACTTGTTTCTAATCTTGATGATAAAATCTGAAACGATTTATTCCACGAATCACCTCCGTAACCTTCTCAATATTAACATATAATTATAACTTCTAAATTATTAAATTAATAAATAATTATAACATATGGCATAAAAGCCAATCTGCACCAATAAATAATCAAATAACACAGACTAATAGAATCATAAATACTTCACGCGAGAAGATTATCAATTCATTAACATCCCTTAAATAAAACACTTCTTTCAAAAGACTCCTTAATTGGTGGCAATATCGTCTCGATATTCTCGCGGGAGGAAAGGAAATGCTGTTATGGGGGAGCGGAGCTGAACGTTCCCCGCAGGGCTACTGGCGCGTTTCCACGAGAGACAAAGCTATCTCGGTGTGTTTACGCCCATATACCGACACAGGCCACGGTAGGTATACGTATTTGTATACAATAGGGCATCATAATACGTAATCTGCCTAACGTATTCGCGACCAGAGCTACCTGAACATCTCCCACGTTCGAGTTGTGCGCGCCGCCTCTCCGCCACCCCTTTTCTTCCTTTCTTTCTTTCTTTCTTTTCGCCTTCCTTTTCACACTTGTTCGCACGTATGAACGCGGCTGCACTCGCGCACACACACCCCAGACCAGCATACAAGGCTGCCGACCTTACGCACCTTCGCCACGTGTGAAACACGCCCCATCCAACGCGAATCTCTCTCTAAGGCTCCTTCTGTAGTTAGCGATCAGCCCGATTCCATTTATAATTTGCTCAGGTCACACCGCAAATCACACGCCTGGGCCACCGATGCGTACGTTCCATCGAGTTCGTATCACTTTCGTCTTCTTTCGTCTTTCTTTCGTTGCTCCCTGTAGACGAATTTCGAGTCGATGGGCGTCTTGGTGGGTGGTCTTCGAGTATTCCATTGATGGGAGGCATGGGCATAGAAATCACCTTGGGAATCATATTGTGGAAATGGTAACTTGTAGTATACGTTTGATAGGTGTTGTAGAAGTCTAATGGAATTTAAAATGAGGCTTTTGAGATTGGAGATGATTGTGGAAGGATTTGAAGGAAGCAGGGGAACAATATTACGTTTGATGTTTTCGTGTGATTTAATTTACGGAAGCAACAAAAATTGTTTTGTAGAACAACTTTGATAAATTACTGTAGCAACTATTGCTATCATCGGTGATTATAGGAGTAATGACTATAATTACGGAATTGGACTTCCCTACTTCTTTAAATAATACAATAGAAGCATAGCGCTTGTGCTATGGAATGTAACTTCGTTCATCTCTATTTATAGCTTTCATTAAATGTATTTTCAGCTGACGGCAAATAGTCATTAGGTACGGACAGGTGAATATAAGAATTTGTGTTAACACGCAATAAATGAACAAATAATTCTTTCAGAGAATCCACCCTACATAAATTCCTTTGAAAAACCAATAACGGAGCTTCTCGCTAAACATGATTACTCTTACTCGTACGTACTATGCAGTCACCTTAGCCATAATTGAAAGAACCTGATCGTATCAAATGCATCAACAACATTTCATCGTGAAATTTGAATATGAATTTCCGCGACAATGGATCCCGTTTGCATGGTTCCTAACGTGAAGGACTGCGGCCAAGAACGAAATGGAACGGGCGGAATAATATCATTGAAATGCGGCTTATAAATATTGCAAAACGTGATCTCGCGACCGTACCAGCGACTGGCCTCTCTACGGTCGTACCTGATCCTAGCACCGATGAACCGCTCGCCCTTTTATCTTTTCTTTACGCTGCATTACAAATGCACCTCCGGCCAAATCACGAAACCGCCGCGGAACGTCGTCGTTCTCTCTCTCCCATCGTCGCGGATCCCCCAGCTGTTAGCATGATTTTCGCGTTACTGTCAACATTGTTGCGCGGGAAACCGCTTATTTATGCAATGATATTCGTCGGAAGTAAGAGATAAAGGGCTCCATTGTAAAACGCTGGCGTAAGTGAAATAGAGCGTCGAACGAGAGTTCACGAACCCTGTGCAAGGTTCACCCGATACACGGTCCTTTCGCGTCTCGATCGGGGAATCTAGAAGCAGGAAATGGTAAGCCGCGAGATTTTGATTGTCCTAAGGGAAGGAGAAACATAGGATATTTACATAGATTTTTCATTTTTTTTTTTTTTTTTAGAATATGTATATCTTTTTACGGTGGAGTTAAAATCTGTGATATTCTTCTGATTGTCTCTGATGGATTCAACATGATATTAAATATGAATAAAAATATTCAGATAATGAAATATCTGTCGTAGATGAAAACTAGTCACAAATTTGCAAAGAGTAAAATTTCCTTTCTATGCAATAAATACGAGCCAAACATTATAGTCTTCTAAAAGATTGTTGCTTGTGTGTGAGGAAACCAATTAAAATGAATCTCTATTGGCGTCTCAAATGTTTAGTAACGGAAAAGAGAAAGATTATCGAAGGAATACGTATCTAATAGTAATCAGTATCATAATTAACACACCATCGTCGAAACACCTTCCAACGAAGACGCTTGCAGTCTGAATGAATCCCGGACACACAACCAGTTTGCGAATTATTCGAGAAACCTAATTGAAACACCGTTCGAATCTCTCGCTGGCCGTGCCCGGTTAAAAAGGCCAGCATAACGACGACTCGATGTAAGAAGAAAAGTAATTCGAGTTTATCGACTGGTCGAGTCGAGCGGTGCCTTGGTTAATAAAATACGATTGACCGCATATTGCGTCGGCGAGCGGCGTACACCATAAATAAGTCTCTAAACGTGGCACGAATTACGGGAGGAACAAACCCCCTGTCCCTTCTTTCGTTGGACGACCTTAAAATACAACGACCTCGAAACCGTGAATTAAGTTATTTCCACTAATCGGCTTCCGAGCGACGTATGAATTATACTTGATCGTAAACTCCGACTTCATTTCGGATTCCTTTTCGGCTCCTTCTTTTTTCCACCCTCGAATGATCGTTTATAGCTGTTTTTGTTCCACCTACGTTGATCACGTTTTTCCTTATACCGTTTTACGACTGTGTCAACCCGCGACAACGAGGTTAGGAGTCGAGAATGAACTTAAACGTCAGCTACCGGACCGTGCCGGACTTTTCACGTTTTATGCTCGTCTCTAAGCCGATCTTAGAGCCCTAAGACGGGATTAGTTTTCGAAGGTGTGCCGAAAAGTCAAGGACCTCGCTGTGTTAAAACTGACAGAGAAACGGTTCACCATTGAAACTGTCGAAGAAGCCTATATTTTCAACTCGAATCGCTGTTTCACTTTATTATTTCATCCTGGGTGTGAATAAGCAGCGTTGGAAGGAGAAAAAGTTCCGACGAACGAATGGCTCGTTCCTTCGATCCCTGCAAAGAAGACGTTTATTCGAGGACATTTTATTCGGCGCGATTCGTTCGAGAACGCACTGTGTACGATTGGGTTCCCTTTTTACTGGTGAACGGCGCTAGATTTTAATTGACATTATATTACGCGGCGGCTAATAAATATGTGAAAGTAAACAGAGGCCCATTAAGCGAGTCGTAACGCGGCCGATTTCAACGTCTTCTTTATCATTTCGTCCTTTTTAATGGAAGCGCCACGCTGTATTTCACGTGTCCATTTAGTCGATTGCTTGGTCGATCGTGAGATTTACGACGTTTGCGTTCCGCGTTTACGGAATTTATGCATCCCAAGGGGATTGCATTTTTATCCCTGTAACGTTGTTTCGTTGAAGGTTGAACGAGGGTCGCTCGATGTCCTCGTCAAATTTAATTCAGTTGTGATCTTCGAATTCCAATAAAACTTTTAACAAGTAAAAATCGACCGAATCTGCCAGAGGTTTTTATTTGGTTTTAACGAACTTATAGAGCTATATCTGGTTTCAAATAATATGTACTTAGTTTCATTTACCGCTGGGCGTTCGTTGGATCGTCGAAGAAGAACTCGGCGTATCTCGAGTCCTCATCGATTTACCGTTTCTTTAATTACAAATTACGTTCCTCTGCTGTTGCTTGCCAGGCTCTTTCGTTGCAAGAAACGCAACACGGAGTTCTTATTCAACCAACTTCTGAACAGTCTCCGCACGTAGTACTTATTCGATTCTGCTAGTTTCTCGGGACTTTAAGCTTCTTCGTTAATAGTTTATGCGGCTTTCAGAGCTTTAAAGGCATTTTCGCTTCTATACATTCGTTATGGACAACGTGAAATAATAACATTTTAAGCATTATATTTCCGTCGAAGAAGGATTTTTACGATTTTTCTAATTGGTTACGTGGAAACAACGGTCGAAACTCGTAATAAAGTGTAAATAAGCAGATACAGCAGATGTTTTCAGCCCTGCGGTTTAAGAAAGGTTAAGAGTTCTATTTCTGTACGTGATTCAACATGGGGTTTGACGTTACTGCAAGCCGTGTTCCAGTAAAGAAATCAAGCTTTTTTCACAGGTTCAGATTAAACAGATGGTAAACGGTGGTACCATTTTCTTGCCACGGCAATATTTGCATTTAATTAAATATTCTTGCACCACAAATAATCTTCGCGAAGTAATAACTTAATTTCTATCTTTCATTCGCGACTTTCCTAGAAAATTTAATTTCCCAGTACTTGTATATTTCCCTAACTTGTAGAATTAGTCATACTTTTAATATCAGCGTATCGATGTAAATTACATTACAAAACGCTTAAACAATTTCATTTTGCCATTGAGATTATATCACAACTTCATGTAGCGATATATCGTGTTAAAATAAGTGATTCTACTGTATGAAAAATTGACAAAATTCTCTCGGTAGTCAACATGACAACTTTTCCATTTGAATTCGTAGCAACGCATACTGATTACCGATATTTACTATTCATTATACTTCGGTTTGCCGGAAAATTTTTGGGAAAATTACCTGTTTCGTCGAACGATAGGTTCGTGACGATTAATAAAGAATAATTAGTAACGATGATAGACGTTGCATAGGAGGAAGAGCAGCACGTGCACCGATCGCTTGTTCACTGCGAGCGAGTGTCATAGTCCTGACACGGAAGGGTTTCTCACGGTAACGAAGAGAAACGCCTCCGGCTGGAGATTGGCTCGTTACGAACGAGCGGAAATACCCACGTTCCGGATGGATCTTTCGGTACGTGTCGATACCAGCCAGTTTCAGTGGAAAGGTAACCTTTTGCTGGACGAAACGCGCCATTCCATGGAAGCGGACGTCGACGAACCGCTGGATATGGACAGTTAGAGGGATAATGACCCGCGCCACGGTGTGTTATTAATCCTTTAAGAGTAAACGTTCTCGAGAAACGTTTAGACGGTAAAGAGACCTCAACGAAAATGCTAGACACGGGTACGGACTGTTGCACCTCCAGTTACCACCTTCGTTCTTCCTTTTCTTTTCTTTTCTTTGTAGTGAACAATCGGAAGCTAGGTTTTGTGGTCGCTTCTGTTTACGACTCTAGAGACTCTATGACGGTAGGAATTTCTATTATAGTATCTTTGGAAGGGTGAAAATATAGGATGAAACTGTTTCAGTAGCAAAGCGAAGCTATAATCAGATATATTAAAAGAATTCTGAACTACATAACGCATAATACATCGCAACATAACGCAGGATAATCCAATGATCATCGTTCAGAAACAAACTGTCGAGCAATTTCTTTGGTAGCGTTTCATATAGTCCTCTTGGCTATATTTCAGATCTTCGTCTTTCTTATCAGTGTCCAGAGGTGGGGGTAGAGAAATTTTTCTAGATATCAAGGAGAAGAATTTTTTTTTTATTAAAATTCAAGTTCCAGAAGATTTTGAGGATGTTTTTGTACTGGCGCTTCGAAGGAAAGAAAGCTGGTCGCATATGGTGGATTACGCAAGATTTACGGCGGTACGTAAAACTCGAAATTCTCGCGTTCGTGCCCTCAACGGGAGAAAAGTTGGCTAACGTCACATATTTCATCCGATTTACATAATCCGACTAAGTATCAAGACACTATTAAAATTAATATATACCCGCAATACCACCCACCCGGACACTTTTCTAATAAAGTCAGTCTCCGAATCATCCCATAACACCGCCCACAAATTTCAACCCTCTCAAACCTAACCTATAAAACACAAATCTAACTCAACCTCTATAAACCTTCATCTTCTTTATCTTCCTTAACATCATCCAAGAACCCCGAAGAATCCTTCACGAACCTACATTTATCTTCGCGAGAATCGATCTCGACGTGTATTGTTTCTAAACGATGTTCAAATAGGAAAAGAAGAGGACAAACGAAGCGAAGGCGATCAGTCCGAGTCGGTGGAAAATAGAAATTCATCCTTTCCAAACCTAACCTATAAAACACGGTTTTAACTCGACCTGTTCGAACTTTTTTCACGTTTTGTACAACCAACTACAAATCAAGAATCGCTCACGAACTACGAACCACCTTCTGCTTTGCGAGGATCGACCTTGGCATGCATTGTCTCTAAACGATGCTGAGATAGGAAAGGAAGCAGACAAACGAAGCGAAGGCGATCAGTCTGGGCCGCGGGAAAATAGAAGGAGCTCCGACAGAGATGGATACCGGTCGATGGTGGACCGTGAAATCTCCCAGCAACACGGGGGATAGATTGTTCAGAGGGGGTAGGTTCGCGCAACGATATATAATTCATTAACAATTCGATTCAGCGGGAACAATCGGATTCATTAGTAGCGCGGCTTGGCGTTCCCTTTGATCGACCTGTCCGTCACTCCGTTCGTCTTCGCTCCGTGAGAGGTATAAATACGTCTCTTATTAGCCGGCTGGCTGGATTATTCGTTCAACCAATCAACACTCTGGTCCTGGGCCACACCACGTATCGAGCCTTGTATCCACGGAATCTCTAATCGATGAACAGAAACGAACTCCTCCTCTCTGTCCATCGCGCGTTTCGTCTCTCGTTACATAGTACATCCTGAGACGAGAGTCCCTTCTTCGTGGTCGTCGTCGTTCACGTCGTCGTCGTGGCCCGTTCTTCTCACCCCGCGGCCATGTATGATAGACGCGGCAAGGCGAGAGAGACGAACGATACATCTTGCGCGAGGAAGATAAATCCTCCGACCAGTACCAGCTGGACTTAGACGAACAATCGACTAATGATGTCAAGGTTGAGCGGCCGCTTCGTTAAGGTAACGAAGTAATCCCAGAGAGCGCCGTGGACTCCGAAGCGAACCGTTTTCACGCGCTACTTGGGTTTCCTCCCTATTTTACGGTGATTTAGCGCGAAATTTCAGGGCTTCTAAAAAATTTTGGGAGCTTCAGAATGGTTTTAAATTCTCAGTGATTGTCTTCATAGGAGAATCTGGATTCTTTATGTTCAAAGTTGAAAATTTCGCTGCTTTTAGGCTTTCAAAAAGTTTGCAAAAATTCTGAAATACTTGTGTACGTCTGAGCCATATCATATAATCGTTGGTTAAGTCAGATATTCAAAACTTTTTCCAATAGTAATAACTTAGGGGGCAAAGTAATTAAAAGATAAAATTCCAACAACTTTATGTAACGAGGGGTGATGGTAAATTTTAACTCGAGATGAAAAAGGCTAAAGATCCTCTTTCGCCTTAACGGTAGAATGTTCAGATAAATCATCGGCAATTATTTAGGTTCTGACGATATATCGATTTTAACGAAATTTTCAACAACCACTCGAAAGAACTATCCGTTCCAGAGGGTGGAATGAGAGAAGCAGCGAAGTTAGTGGTGCGAGACACGGCAACCTGGATCCCAAGGTGAGATGTGGCGGGCATGAAGTGAAAAGTATGGCGGTAAAAATGCGCAGGTGGGAGGATTAGTTGGTTAGTCGAAATGGCCGGCGCCGGTGAATGCATTTGGATTTCGTCCAGACGTAATACTTGCGCTCTCGTGCAATGCCCATCCGTCCATACACTACCGTCTGCTCATCCATCCGTCCATCCGTCCCATCCATCCATCCATCCATCCATCCTTTCCATCCATATTCTCGCTTGTGGCCCATTCGCACTTTGCCAAGCAATCCTCATTCCCATTTATCACCTCTTCCATGGCTCTTTTCCTTTTCTATCTGTCTGCCCTGCCTTCTCCTCTCTACGTGTCTTTCTTTTTTTCGCCGAAACCCTTCGACTCCAATTGGTTTCTTTCCTCTACTCCTCTCTTCTCTTTCTTTCCTTCCATCCTATCCCTCTGTGTTTCTATCTTCTTCGTCTTCATCGACGACCTGCACGGCCTACGTATAACTAGCCGTCTTTCTCTTTTCTCTCTCTCTCTCTCTCTGCTTCTATCTTACCACTGGATTCACGTGTTTTCTTGTTTCTCGACGGTTACCTTGAAGAGCCAGATCCCGAGGAAGGGGAGATCTTGAAAGAGCGGCCCTTTCTCAACCGAAGAGAGTAGTAGGCAAAGCCCAAAACACTTTGGTTCTGACCAAATAGACGCTTGCTCGCTGGCTCGTTCGCATACGTTTTATTACACGATGAACAGACGGTAGACGAACGGACTCTCCCGCGGTTTCACCGCTTGTGTATCTTTCGCGGAACGTCTGATAGTTGCGCGTTCGATCCGTTTAATGGCGGCCTTTCAATGCGAGCCCTTGCAGTCCGGACGCAATTCAGAGGGGAGAGACTCGCGTCTCCTGGAACAGGCCAGACTGGTTAAACGATAAGTTGATTAGTCTTACTAGG
Organism: Bombus pyrosoma; assembly: GCF_014825855.1. Taxonomy (NCBI): domain Eukaryota; kingdom Metazoa; phylum Arthropoda; class Insecta; order Hymenoptera; family Apidae; genus Bombus; species Bombus pyrosoma. The sequence goes on along the minus strand of NC_057771.1, from coordinate 15,041,882 downwards.
GGGAGTCTATGAGTAGAAAAGTTTCTCTCGAATAGAGTTAGTAGATAGATGGTTGAATGAAGTGTATTGAAAAGTACAGTACATTTGACTATCTGGTTAATACATTGATATGAACGAATGCTGTGATTAAATAAAATTAATACTAATTCATACGGAAATCCATGGAGCTTTCTATCGAACAAATATACCTCCGATAGAAAACTTAGAAATTTATCTTTGACAGAATCGCTGCTTTTTAATTCGCGCGGTACAAACAATTCTATATCAACGTAACAAATTGTAACAAATTTCTATCAAAGGTATCTGTCCCACGGTGTTTCAAATAAATTATTATTTAAATTCCACAACAACAAATTCGTATTTTTAAAGAAACATATCCTTCGTAAAAGCAGCACGTTCCTATAACACTTCGAGAGTGATGTATCAAAGAAAATTCACGATAGGACAAGTGTTCAAAGCAGTAGATACTCCAAATGAATCATTACTTCCGTCATTTAATTCCCCACAGCTGCAATTGTCCTCCGCTCATTTCGGCAGGGGTGTGGTCGCGGAGCAACCCCTTCTCGTGATATATCATTTTAATATGGCAATATTCCCGCGGTCTTCCGCCGTAATCACAGACGATTATTGTCATGTTGGCCACCTACCGAGTATTAATAAAGCCGAAGAAAGGTGGCAGCAGGTCGCCACGTTAACCCCGACTGCGCGCCTTGACGTAGAGGAATCGAGATTTCGGTCTGTCCGTGCCACCATCGGTGGCTGACCCGCGTGCAGACCGATGTGTATATTTGGTACGCGTGTGTGTAGCGAAAGGGAATAGCCCTTCTCCCTTGGTTTGGTTCCTTTGGACCTACGACGGACCTTCCAGGAAGGAACAAGCGAAAGAAAGAACGTTATCGGTCGCGATCGCTCAGTACACCATGGGCCCCATCGATCGATACCCGGGTTAATAATGACGCCGCGGTATTCTCCGACATTTTATTATCATTATTATTTATTGTGAATTTCACTCCGCCTGAATCATCCCGCCATTCGGCACGGCTGGTAATAACGTCCGGGAACAATGTGTGCCTGGCCCGTCTTGCACGGTGGTCCGTAAAGGCCCGCGTCAGAAAACGAATACGAATCCACTGTTTATGGATTAATCTGCATTTTGTCTGTTCCTTGTATTTTGTTTTCGTGTATATTTTTATTGTATTCTCGTGTACACTTGCAAATTGGTTTGTTTTCTTGATCGTAGCGATTGACGAAAATCGATGGATTGAGAAATTTCGTTTCAATCTAACATCCTTATGAGGATTTGTCCTGAGCAGAATTTTCTTCGATACGTGCTAATCCTCGCGAAAATGTAAACTAAAAACGTTATTCTTGGAAAACCTCGCTAAAAGTTATTATCCCGCACGTTTTACTCTTAGAGCAAAACATAGTGTCAGAATTCTGAAAATTCATTTCACATTCGTACTTTATGCAAATCCTCTGACCTGCCTTCCACCATCGCAGCAGAGTTCAGTATCAACGTACTAAACATACACTTCGCCTTCCCTTTCTCCTTCTTTTACTCTTTGCGTCCTATTATTACAATTCCACGTAACCATACATTATTAACTTTTTAGGTTACACTCTGCCAACAAACTTTATTTCATACTAACTGGTTGCAAACTCAGTTTCCAAAGCACAAACCTCCATTTCTATTTCCGTCCTCAACAATCCAACAATGTTGAACCAACACTGTTCATCAGCAACGATTCTAACTCGATCACCGATGGACCTCTCGTTTACTGTCGTCTTTTCCTCTGGCAGCACTTTTTCTACCACCCCCTGCTGCTTAGCCGCGTTCGCGGAATATCGCTAATCTGCTCCTTTGTGCTGTTTCATTGTCCGGCACGCGGAAGGCGGCGCAACGACGTGTCTATTGTGACCGCCACGTCTGCGAACGTCTCGGGTGCTGCGTAAGGAAAGAGCCGCCGCAACAGCAACCAGCAGCCTCTTGCACAAAGGCGACGCAAGAGTCCTGGACCCAGGCCTGTTACCACCTCAGTTCGCCGCTATTGTGATTACGCTGCTCGTTCTGTTGGCGTACGGCCGAACCGCGAAATTTATCGCCGTCGCCGGCTACGCCGCTCGAATATCCAAGGACGACGTTTCGCGTCACGTTTTCGCCGTTTTAGACCTGACGCGAATATTCACCCCAGGATACCAACTTTCTTCGAACTCGGAGGAGCACTGCGGCACTGTGAAAGCTTCGCCGCCCCCACCCTTCTTCCGTATTGTTCGCTAATTGCCGTTGGATTCCTCGACCGCGCGATGGTTAACGGTGAACGTCCGACACGAGCGATCAGTGGTTTCGTTACAAAAGCTTCGACCGCGTGCGCAAATCGTTTTACGATACAGGATTGAGGAATTGTGGAAGGTTAGTGTATTTCTTGGAAACTTGTATTTGAATTTTCTTGCGTAGATTTATCTTGCGCTTGTCGGCTTTGAATTGATCGTCAAAGCGATATAGTAAAGTGATTTTTATTTCAGTGAAACTAGAATCGAGAAGTAACAGAAATACTCGCAGCGAGCAAAATACAGCAGAATTCGATTTAAGCCACTTAGAAGTATTTAAATAGTATTGATCTAATCTATAAATAGGAAAGTATATTGTTTTTTAAAGTTACTATTATTCGTGTCATCGCAAGAAGATGACACTCGAGGAAGTAATTCATTCCTTGAGAATTTTATATTAATCTTACGCAATGAGATTAAGAAATTAGTAAAATATGCAGTTTACTTTGACTTCTGAGAGACTCGTATAATATATACTAGAATATCCTCCATTTGACTGGTAACATTTGAAAGCCATTGTATAGTCGAAGAGGAGCGTGCTCTGAACTATCGACAGATGCAAACCAGGCTGGATCGACAGTCCGTGCTTTCGAGCACAATGATGATTTACATTTGTAAATAATCGAAAGGCCGCGTTCGATGTGGGGTAAAGGAATAGAGCAGGAGTAACGTAAGCTAATGAGTACGCGAGGTAATGAATTAATGAGTGTAAGAGTTAACGAGCATTAGAATTAATGAGCGGTAACAGCTAATGAGTATCGAAGATTGGAAATGGAATTTTTGACTTTTGCCTGGTGAAACCGAGGCTTATTTATGGATTAATGCCTGCGCGTTCTACTCTATTCTGTTCTACTCTTTACTCTAGGCTATACATAACTCAGCAGGCTGGTTTTTTCTATTCGTTCGCGAAGATATCGCGATTGTGATTCAAAGTCAGTGAATTAAAAGGGACACTTCGCGTGTCTCGTGCACGCGATTCAATGTCCCAATCAACGGCCAACCGGTCCCGTTCTTTCTTTCTTTCGACCTAATGCGCCCGGCTGTCCGACCGCCTTGCTAATAAAACAGTCGGTGAAAGTTTCGCGAGCAGTTCGCTTCTGTGCGACCCTCGTAACTCCTACAGTTCACAATAAACCGGGTCTCTTTCAATTTCACCGTGAAGTCTCCTTTTAACAGAGAATCCCGCAAACTTTTCTCTATGAAAGTAAATTTTACTGAAGGACGCGCGGTTCTTAACCCTTCCGTATAATACAAACGATGTTTCTCGCGACGCTGTAGACAAGACATCTCGCGTGTCTTTTCATTAATTTAATCGTATTTAAACCATGCAATTCTATAGCGAGCTACTGCATTCCCCACTCATTTTTATTTTGACTAGCTTTGAAAGATGGCTGCGCTTTGTTATTTATGTTCCCAGATAATTCTCTGGCATGGAGAGACCAAGAGTATTCAGTAGCTGGCTTGAAGTGGCTGTTATATTAATAAAATTATGGTTTTCAATCTTATACAGTCTACTCTTGCTTATTTTCCTAATTGTGATATTTAATCTCTTAATATAGTCTTAATGGAATTATGTATAGTAACGCGGAATTAACGTAGCAGAGAAACTTTAATCAGTATTATTTCAAAGAAGAATATCTTGTGTAAATATAACCCGAAATGAATGTAGTATTTCAATAGACATTATTAAAGTGTTAATAGTTGGACGTAATTTTTCTATCTGTTGCGCATGCCACGTTTTTTTACGAGAAGAGATATTCCACAATAGGAAGATACCTGAAGATATCTTCAAGTTACAAACGCGAAGAAGAAGCGAAGAGAACAACAATGTTGATTAAATCGGACAGGAAACGAGATTGTACTTTCTGTATAAAGCGTAAGATATATTTCGCTCGTATATTCCACTAAAACTCAAATTGTCTCGACTCATATTTTTAAATACAATTTTATCTTCACGCGAAACAACATCTAACCGCATCTACCTATTAAAAATTAAATCCTTGACATATTTTGGTCACAACGTCATACACTGGGAAAGATCTGCGCGTTTAAAGCACCTTCGATCAAGCACCGGTGACACCGCGTTCAATTTTTCCTTCCTGTTCAGTACGTTAATCGAGAATAGAAGTTTGTGCCGGATTCGAATCAACGCAAAAGGAAGCGGACGTTCGTCTTGCCATCGCGAGGATCATTGTACGCGCGTCGAACATCTCAGCGACGTGGGCGTGAAGTTGCATCGCGCGACGAGACTTCAATGTCCAATCAGCTCGTGGTTGGTTATCCTCTTTTTCGCGGCGGATACGACTGGCGGTGCGCGCGTTTGCAACGACGCGGTAAAAGAAAAGTCAAGAAAGCCTGTAAACCTGTTGTGCGAGGGAGAGATGGCATTCAGCGACTTTTACAAATTGAATTCTTGTCCGTGACCGAGTCGAGCCGTCGTTTCAGACATCGTGCGATAATTGTCAGGCCAGATAATTGAATATCGCGTGTGTGATGCTGCGCTCCTCCGGATCGATAGTTCAGGTGCTATCGGTTCGTAGCCCTTCCAACCCTACCGGTTATCGTTAAACGATTTTACGAACCATAGATTTTTTGAAAAAAATCTCGCGATACAGCAAACTTTCTCCTAACGACGTACTTCTCCTCGTCGCCGGATGCGATATCGTTTAATCACCTTGCGGTCGCTCATGAAACACTTCCTTAAGCAGAGCGACAGCGGCTTTGTGCGTGAGAGAAAGGGCGATTCTTATGGAGACGAAGGCGAGCAGAAACGAGAAAAGAAGAAACTCGACCCGTTGGTGGACGTGGTCCGAGCAGCGCGCAGAGCGACGTCCATTCTTGACAATTAATAATTCATTCTACGCCTAATTGATATACGCGCGTATGAGCACGATTAATTTATCGATATCCTCAACGAGACTTGTACGTAATCATCGCCCTCGGGGTCCTACCCGGTCAAGTAATAATTATTACCAACGTGTTTACGATAGGAAGTTATTTCGCATTCTCATGACGGACGCCCGTGACATAATTAATAATAATGACAAAACGCCGTCGGTCACTGGTGCCGGGAATAATCGAACCTGACGATAATCGCCGCCCATTAACATAAAGTATTAATCGAAACCCGGTGTGATATCGATTAATGCATATGCAACGATCGTACGCGATCGCGAGGGCGTCCGTCATTATGCTGGGATGCGCTATTGATTTCCCTCCGATCGTTAATTCTATGATGATTAGTTTTGTTTGCATTTTATTTCCATTGATTGTTCGTTGAAATTCTTCAAAATGCTAATTAAACGATTTATAGACAATTTGACAATTAGATTTATCATCTAGTAACAATTTAATAATGATAAAGTACGACGAAGTGTTGCTTTTTGTAAGTTTGAAATATTTGACCGTTGAAATTTCAAATTGAATGTTAAGCATGTAATTTCAATAAAAGAGACTTCCTCGCCTCACTCTGATCAGATAGAAAAATATCAGTTATCCTTCGGTTGAGAATGTTTCGAAGGTAATGAATATTAAACCGAGATCCGTTAAAAATAAAAACTGTAAATTTAACAAATAGAAAGAACAATATAGAAAAAAATTTCGAAGAAAAATCACGTCTTAGTGTTTCCAACAGACAGCAATTTCCTTCAATTCATCAGTAACCCAGCAAAGACAAGTACCTTTGATGTGTTTAGTGTGAAACGTTGGCGTCGTGAGGACAAAAGGACATTCCGAAAAAGAAAAAACACGAGCGGAACACGAAGATAATATCCTGGTATCGACTAGCGCGTGCTTGGTGGCAGCCGAGAAGCGGAGAAGACTCGTCGTTGCATAGTTTCACGACATTAATTAACCATAGTTACGCGGGAGTGTAGAGCGTGGCGCAACAAAGAATCTTGTTTCCGGAAATAGCTGGTAGCTAGGGTTGTCGAGACGGATGTTTTCTAGTCCCTCCACGTTAACTATAGCACGTTTTTCTTTGCCACTTATTTTCTGCACGTTTCGCGTCGCTTTACTTAATTAACCGATAGCCGTTGTCTTCGTTTATTACTTACACCGACCGTTTCTCCCACGTGGTATAACAAAGACACATCTCGTCAGGAAATAAGATACGCTCTATGAACAATTACGTCGATCGAAACGGTGTCTTTGAAGTTCCAGCAGCGATACGAGATTGTATACAGAGGAAACGATTCTCGAGATAATTAGCTACAGAGGAGGTATAACCGAGCGAGAGTTTCCAAAAATACCGCGTCTGTCAAAGCGTCGAATCCATTTCATATCCTTTTACCCTTTCACTCGCGGAAGGATCACGACGAATGGTCGTCTGGTTTAAATAACCTGGAAATAACCCGTCAAAGAGAATCTCGGCTTCGCGATACGACGTCTGTTCCTTTCTTACGAGCCGCGACGACGCCTCCAGCGACTCGATTTAACGCGTTACTTCTCCCCCTATATGTGTACGTGTCAGCTCTCATCCCCTTGGTACCTCCCTCTTCCATCTTTTCTTTCGCTGGATGGTCGTTCGAACCTTCGGCCTCTTATCTCGTACGCGCCATCATTACTCAATGACCGATGCGTTTCACGGCGAAAAAATCATTAAGAACGCTCATCCATTATCGCAGCTGTGAAAGGGCCTATGGCGTACGTCGTGGTAACCGTAGTTGCGACTTGGACCAAGATCCAAAGCGCATCCTCGTCGCAAGCCCTCGTCGCAAGCCCTCGTCGCGCATCCTTCTCGCGGTCGTGCAACACCTCGAGGTCTCCATCGGTGGCTCTTCGCGTTCCGTACATCTAGAATGCATCTTTCTTCATAGGACAACTACGCCTGCTCTTCGATGTGATCGTCGAGAAATCGATAGTCTTGGAACCTCGCGCGATGGGAAACGGTCCCCCGCGGACGCTGTATCTGCTCGTTTCTTCCTGCACACGAGCGATGGAATGCGGCAAGAAAGTCGGCCTCTGCAGAATCGTTCTTTATTCTTTATTTATACCGCCACTAGCCGCTCCAGCCACATTACCGGCTCGATTTTTTAGCGAGTTTCGTTGCTCGAAGTCGACAGAGATATTGCTATGGGTTTCAGATTCGAGATTATTTTCGTAGCAGCGGAATTTTGTGAATGTTTAATGCGAGAAGTTTGTTACAGAAGGAGTGGATGAAAATGAAATGTGAATATGGTCTGTAGAGTAAGAATTTGTAATATTACGTTGCGAGAAATTGAATGATCTCTATTATATTATGGTAACGTTGATTTGTCAGTATTTACTTTTCTAATTATATTATAATCTTTGATACAGTTGTTCTAAAGCAATATAGTTGCCTTGTAAAGAATTTGAAGGAGATATTTGATCTTTCATCGTGCTATTTCTCAAAGGGAAATCGCAATTCGCACAGGTTCCTTTTATCTTCCATTACCGACATTCTCCATGCCAGGGTTTCCAGATTTTCCCTGTAACCTAATCGGACACTTTCGCTTTTATAATGGCACGTAAGACGTTCGCGCCGCCTTTGAATCTTTCTCCTGCCGCTCTGTTCTCTTTATGAACGCATCGTAAAATGATTAACAGGAGGCTACAGGAAAAATAATTATCCGCTGGTTGGTAAACGCGTCTGTTAACGCTTGCAGCCGTCTGCGAGTGGCATCGAAGGATCTCGAGTTACGTGGAAAGCCTGACGTTAATGAATAGTGGTAAACCGATCCAGAAATAATGATTCTCGAAATAGTCCGCACGTACGGTTACCAACACTGGTTTCCACCTTTTCTAACGGGAATCACTTGTTTTCAGGTATACAAAACGCATCCCTTCATTACGCTTTTTTTCTTCTTCTCCCTCGATTTTAAATTCTCTTCCATCTGCTTTTATTTTTTTTCCCTTCTTCTTCTTCGAACGTTCGGTTGCTACTCGGCCACGTGTTTCGAGTTAACAGCCTCGATCGTGATTTCGAGATAACGGCCGGTCGATGAGGTTACGCTATCTTAACTACTCTTTTTCAACGAGTCACTCTGATTAATGGGATTCCACGCGAAAATTATTTCCCACTTGCATCCCCCTGCCCGATTTTCAATTCAACTTTCGGATTCTGATGCTATCTGAAAGCGGATTGAAGGGAGAAGAGTTCGATTTGGATTTTAAAAGCTGTTGGTGCCGGAAGTAACCAGATTTCTGTAAAATACGAGACATCGCAGAACGTGGAAGATTCGATCAACTATACAGCCACGGAGGTTCGTGGAAGATGCTAGAAGTTACACTTCCTACATTCATGATCCATTAGTTACCATCTAGAACTGTTGCAACAAAGACTCATCCTCTATTGCAACCATTAATCACCTTCTTGTTCGACTTCCTATCTCTTCGAATGAGATCGATCATACCAAAATTGGCGCTGCTTCGAACATCCATTTTTGCGATATCCTTTGTTTTCTGCTTTCGAAATATCTAACGAAGGAACCAGGAAATCATCTAAACTTCCAACTCGAAGACAAATTACGAATGGCGTTTAGTCTGCGCACCATTCTGTATATTTTCTTGAATGCCTGCTTGCGTGTTTTGCGCCTTTACGACTATAATTGGGCAAATGCAACCTAAACAAGGATTTGTTTCTCCTACTAAATAATCCAACGACTGCTTTTGCGCATTTTGTATATTTTTACGCGTACGTATTCTATAGATATATTTTTTTAAATTTTCCACAAATACGCTAACATTCGCATTGTGCCAACGAATTCGCTATCAGCGTCAGGATAAAACCTACGATCTCTTTCATTTTCTTTCTTCCTTCTTTTTCCTTTGAATCCTTACGGTGTCACGCCGCAAGCGAGACAAAAGTGGCGAGTCAAAAAGCTTGCATCCTCGCGTCGAGCGCGACGGCGTGCTCGTCTCAGCATTTATCAAGAACATCAAGGATCTCCGAGCCTGTTCGACGAGCTGTCCTCTCTCGAAATTCATTTTGTGCGAGATTGCCGGATGGCCAGGGTTAACGGACACCGGCAACCAGGGGAAAAAGGAGCGCGAGGAATTCGCGGTGGTTTTCGGTGTGCCTGAAAATCCGCCCCTCTTTGGCGTGTTGCGAGGCGTTGCGTTCGCCGGCTTTCAGTGCCGAAACGGCGGCCCTCACGTACCAACGTCATGGAATGAGACGCGTAAAAGATGAGAAGTCGGGGGCGTGGCACGATCTTGCCTCGTTCTTCTCTCTCTCGACTTCCCCTCTGGAACCAAGAAGAGTTCGGCGTTTGCGGCGACGGTGAATTCGCGGTTATAAAGCTGAACCCGCGGTAAATCATTAACGGCTCTTTTGCCGACTCCTTCGAGGCCCCGCGCTTCTCCCCGTCCTTCCTCCCTACTTCTCTCTGCTTCCGTTTTATTTTCTTATTAAAATTATCCGAGGTATACAGCAACTCGACGAGGTAAAAATCCTTCGATCCTCTTTGGAGGTGTCTTTTTACTTTGGTCACTATTCGTGTTTAAAATATTTATTATAATTACATTTAGTATTTTATATTACGTGTTTTATTACGTTTTGTAAACTATGCTCCAGTTCTTGTTATAAATAATCGCCATTCTCTGAAAGGATAGTCTGAGATACATAGTACACGGCGGAGTATACAAATAATGAAGCAATCGATATGTCAAAAATGTAATCCGTGATATGATCGAATGAAATCTTTCGATCAATCGTTAATAAAATTGTCATAAAATATCACGTAGAGTGAAACGGTGATCCAGAGATAATTTGAAAATTTTTTATATTTTGTTTGCACATATGGTGACTTGAATTATAACTATATATGTGAATCGTAAATGGCTTTTGGATTTTAATCTGTGAAAGAGAGAGAGAGAGAGAAATTGATTAGCGACTTTCATGACTATCAACCAATTTCACACTATAGTAGGCGTCAAATGATAGAGTTCCGCTGATTCGACGTGGAGTACCACCGATCCTTTAACAATTACAACACAAGAAATTGTTGCATCAGTCGTCAACATCGCGTTTCGCGAGTCACTTTCTCGCTGCCTCTCGTTCACGTAATCGTTGCTCGGGGTATCGTGCGAGTTTAATGAGCCGCATCAGATACGTAGTTACAAGGAGTCGGGCGTTTGCACTCGTTTGGTTCGCCTGGAATTTACGGAAAAAGGTTTCGTTGGCCTCACCTCGAAATTTACCACGAAGAACGATTACAGCATTAGAACGGATACATCAATCTGTACGTCAGAATTTACTAATAACTTGGAATCTGAAACTCGGTAATAATGTCTATTAAATCCTAAACTCGCTACTCAGAATTGCTGAATGTCAAAAATTCTTATCGATTAGTATCCCAAAATTCACATTGTATAGCCTTCTAAAATCCCTGTATCGTTCAATTCAGTATCTTTGTCCTTAAAATTTCAAAATTCAAATCTCTTCAAATCCTAAACCACTGTAAACCGCTATGTAGCCAAGATTCAAATTCTATATGAATATCTAGAAATTTACAAAAACTCTGTAACAAAATTATGTCCTTTTTCTTGTTCCAATCAAGCGCGCATCTGTACCAACTTTCCGAATCCTCGTACACAGACGCATATATGTACGAACACATGGCGTACAAGGTGCTGCGGCTAAACGGTGAACAAGCGAACGGTCGACTGACGATAAATGAAGGAAATTTCGGCACCTGTGGGTACCACGATCGCTGGCATAGTCTGTCTGCGATTCATAAGAACTCGCGCGTAACGGCGCGGCGAGAGCGGAAGCGCGAACGGTCGTGCAAACGGCACCGTCCACGTGTTTACACGCAGCTACGTCTCTTCCGTTACGAGAGGAACGTCAAGCGGCCAGAACCCTTTAATTAAGCGATTACGTCAATGCGGCGATGTTCGTTTCACCGTGAAATATCGCACGAGCCCGGACATCGTGATCGACGCAGTATTTTCAGCGAATTAAGCCGAGAAATATTTGCTCGGCAGGAAGAAATAATTGGACCAAACCCTGGCCCCCTCCTTCGTCAACCCTTGTACGTCCAAGAAAGGTGTTTATCAGATAACGAAAAATTCGATTCCGCACTTTCTCAGTTGACTGTTCCTTACCCGATGTAACCGACGTACTTTTACCGTAGTAACTTATCGTCAGGTGTATATTTCCTTAATTAATTGAACGACTATCGGAATTGGTATTTTGAAAGGTAAGACGTATGTAACTAATTGAGGTTCTGATAACATGTATTCTCGTGTAAATGATGATATATGCAAATAAAAAATAAATTTCTCTGTTGCTTGTATTTTTTGACCCTGGTATAGTATAGTGGAATGTCAAGCTTCCAATTCATTTTGTTTTACTTAAAAAAGATGATATCTCTTCCCTATATATGTATCCGGATAATTTTGCCATATAAAAGGATCGAGACAGATTTAGTGGCAAGTTCGACCTCCATTGAAGCAATTGTTGTGTTGATCAAGGTATATGGTTCAAACATCGATAGCTTCCTTCTACTTATTTTATTATTAGCCCTTTTATTTAATCGAATTATAAAAAAAGGGAAGAATGTAGTTGTTGAGGTTATTAGATGTATAAAGAGAGAGACGCGTGGATAAATTATAAGGTAGAAAAATATATTTTAAATACAGAAATGAAACTACAAGTATGAAATAATAATTTGAGCTGGTCCAGATCCGCACACTAGCAGTGTTACTCTATAACTGAAAAAAACCCGAAGCCAATGTCGTCTGTCGACTGTTTACGGTCTGCCTCCGTCCCAGTCTTTTGTCTATACGCTGTCGATGGCTTCGGTGCTTTAGAAAGCCAAAAAGACCAGATGTAGAGTTTTTTTAAAAGTGGTGACCTTCAACAGTAGTGATTATAAAAAAACTAGTGGGGAAAAAATTAGTAGAATTCTGCATACAGGTATAGTAATACCTACGAAGTTAATAATGCAATATCAGCTGTATTCCCGAAAGAAACGAACCCGTTACACCCTATCCAAACGCTATTTCTTCGTGCTCTACGTTCCACGTGTTTTTCGCTCGATTTTCTTCTCCATCTTCCTTCCTTCCTTCTTCTCTATCCTCGTCTCTAAGGAGGCCGGTTACCTTCGCGAGACGTCTGACATCCGCAGGCCTACAGTACACCGCGGAGAAAGGACGCGGTGGAAGGACGAGCTTACAACACGGGGTCTGAATGAGAAACCGGGCGGAAGATCGGTATCGCGATCTTGTTGGGCCGAATGAAGAAATGTAAACGCCAATTAAACATTTTATTGATATGCTTATGTCGTGTACGGACGTCTGTTTCTTCCCCCCTCTGTTCGTCCGGCCTCGTGAACCATAGGAACGTCGAGGAAGGGAATGGCGACTAAAAGGCGATCGAGGTAACGCACGCGTTTCGTCCTTTCTCTGTGCAAAAGAGCACACGATCGTGAGCAGCGGTTGCCTGTTGTCTCGGCCCTCTAGACCATTCGTTGTTTTTAGCTAATCCCTCCAAAGAGAGAGGGAGAAAGAGATCAAGAGATGGAGAGATAGAATTGATTCCGTGGCGGCGACGCGTGTTCCAGGGGACACTAATCGCCGCGAAGGAAGAGGATTTGCCGGACTTGTCGACTAAATGGTACGAGCACTGTCTGTTAAGGATTAGCGAAAAATGGTCAGACCGATTAGCTGGATAACGTCGTTGCCTCGCTGGTATAATAGACACGTTACACGCGGAACGACTCCTCATGGAGAACTGGAAATTAAGTGGTCTCTTTCCGTTGAACTCGCGACTCGCGTCTTTCGTAGTTAACGCATTAGAGTTTAGCTCGGTGGCAGGGATGGAGAAGCGAATAATCCGAACGAGGAAGGAACAGGGAAACATTTTGTGCGATTCAAGAGGGCTCGTTACGCATGAATGTTCGATCTGCATGTGGTTAATCGTTCGCGCCTACGGGAAGCTTCCCCAGCCAGGTGAATCGGAGGCACGCGTGTTTTTTGAAAAGTACCGGGTGTAGAATTACCTGTCGAAGATCGTGCTCGTTCGATCGCAAATCAGAGAACCAAGCATGGTGCGCGTTCCCTGCCAGCCAGCAGCAACTAACTGGACGATAATAACACCGTCGCAAAAAATCGTAACAATGCCAACGCGCCGGTCTTTTCGTAATTGGAGGCTCAACTTTCCGTGAGATAATTTCACGTTGCCACCAGTCGCGTCTGTAACGATGTATGTACACCATGCGAACCGCGAAACATGGCATCAAATTGTACATGTTGTGCGACTGATCTCTCGTTGATCGGGAAACACATATTGAAATTGACATAGAGATTAAAGTGATTGATAAAGAGCCACGCTTTGTTTGCCCCACTTTTCATTAGACAAGCCGTCTATTTCTATCCTTCTCCATAGCAGGCGTTATCAGAGATTCAGAATATGCAAGGACGTTCGAGTTTCGATAATAATTTGTTGCTGGATTCCTGAATTCCAGAACCATTGTCACGAAATTTTAGAATTCGTGAATCATTACTATCGTCGAGTTTGAGGAGTTGAGAGCCATTCCTTGCACTCAGGAACCTAGCCGGCAGCGTGACACAAGCCCACGTTCCATGTGATATGACTTATAATGGGTTTCCTGCCCACTATAGAGTTATCACAACCGTCACGCCCTTTTCTGAACACACGGCTACCGTATATACGATCCGCGAAACGTTTCAATTAACGAATTTCACGCGAACGTTCCTGCCTGCTGTTTCCTTCTCTGCTCTCGCGAGCTGTTCGCGCGTGCTCGAACCCGTCCGACGAACAGAAGGACCAGACGTCGTTAAACTTTCTCTGTTGACTTTCCTTTTGGCGCCACTCGACTGCCACTCGCTAAATTTAATCCATTAATACAGGCCCGACTTTGATTCCGCTACCCCTCTCTGCAAACTCTGCTCCCTGTCGTTCTTCGACTTTACTTCGTAACTTCCGCCATGTGCAAGAAGAAGCTCGTCACTGGCGCGCTGACTGTTCCGCGTTTAAGTTTCGTGAGTGAATGGAAAGAGGAGGAGGGACACCGAGTAAGAATAACTTTTGAATCTTTAATTTTCCTGGTAACACGTTTAGTCACCGAAATCTAGAATTCGATGGGAATGTCCTTTGAATCTTAAAATTTGATAACAATAGCCCTTGAATCCTAGAACTCAGCCACGGACCTCGAATTTTAGAATTAAAAAAAAAAGTGATTCTCCAATTTGGTAGAAACGTCCTTTGAAACTTATGAATTCGACGACAAAAGTTCTCGAATTCAACGATTCAAATAATACAGTTATTAAACAGAGAATCCTATAACTGGGTGACAATAGTTTTTGAATCTTATAATTCCAAACTAATGACATCCAAATCCTGGAATTCTTTTAACTGTAATATACAGAATGCCAGATTCAAGTATGCTTGCAATCCAACGATATAGTTGTCATAAATCTCCTTAATTACTGATTGATAACAATCGTCAATTAGATAAATTGAACCGACAATATTTTTAAAAGAATCGACATAATAGTCTCGTAACTTTTCCCAAAGTATCGGCTATCGTTTTCAGTTATGTCCGGCAACATTCGTCGATCCGTATCGGCTGGCATATCTGATTTGCACGATCCGCGAGCGAAGGTTCGCGGCCGTGCGATCTCGTGGCATCGAAAAAAAATATTACGGGAGGGGGGCTGATTAAGATCAACAGTTCCTTTAACAGCATAATTGAGACGTGTCTGGCCCCGGAACCACGGTCGAGATTTCAGATTTTGTGCTCGCCGTGGGCGATGTATCCCGAAAACCATTTACGTAACGCCGTCATAAATACCAATCCCGTTTCCCCACTGGAAACGACTTTGTAACCAACAGTCGAACCAATGTACGTTTATCCACCGAATGTACGCTTATGTAACCGCATATTGCCACCCTTCCACATTTTCAAACACGCTCAACCGCCACGAATTAAATATGTGTCTGTCTATTGCTTTTACGCGTGTCCGTGTATACCATTAAATACACCAGCTGTCCTATAGGTATTTGGTATTTGCAAGTGCTACTTAATACCAGATTTATTGAAACGTTCATTCGTCGAAAGATATCGATTTATCTAAACCATCTAAGTGCATCTGAAACTACTGAACTACTAGAAATATTACTGAAAATGTAAGATCTGGGTAGAGATTTCTTTCGTCCATTAAATATTTCAACGAGCACTGTATCTGAGATATTTTATACAGTTTTTGGATATTACGTATGTTCTGTACATCTTGCGTCTTTCAATTTCAAATTTTCATAAAAGTCCACAGTCTACTGCAACGTAACAATTATATCGGTCGCTAAACAATTGGTAAACCATCGACAACTAAACTAATCCGATACATATTTCTATCAAAAAAAAAAAAAAAAATATTAGAAGATTCTAGTACTAATGTCAGTTACCGTATTCAAAAAGCGATTGGTATTCTCCTTGGAATAAATACACCCTGATTTCCTCCTGAATCGCAAATATGCCGACCGCGACAACTCTCAGAACCATGAATAAACATTCGGGATTTCCGTTGAATTGTTAGACGCGGCTGGTTTAAGCCAGCCACCATTTGTATCTCTTCGAGAGAAATTTGTCTCGTTGAGGTGAACAGAAAGTGCGATCGTGTCCCCATTAGGGGGTTTACAAACGGGATCCGGTAAATTTTTATCGCGGCCAGGAAGCCCGTTTTACCCCGAAAGTCTGTCCATGGTGGGATTTGCGAGGACCACGAGGCACGATAACGTTCTCGCAGGTGAGATCCTGGGGCCGCGACGAATTACGAGCGTACGAATCGACTTCTTGGCTCGGCATCGATGCCGGTGCAGATTAGCGGCCGATACGTACTTGCACGTACGCAGGACCCTACCCTGTTTTTTTCGGCCGTGTGCAAGACGCACACTAGCCTAGCGGATGGTGGAAGCGAGACGAACGTGTTCCATGGGTGGTAACTTAACACCTTAACGGATATTTATGGGCTTTTGCTAACGCAAAAGATAAAAATAAGGCTTTCGACTGGCCTCCAGCCAGACTTGTGCAACACGCGGCCTCCGCGACGAATGTGAGCGAACATCCATGATATTGCACACCTGTTAGCCACGTGGAAATGGTTCTCTGATATTGTTATATATTCGTATTTTATCGTATTGTCTTCATTACAAAGATTATTTATGTATGCAACATGTTTAATAGGATTTTTTGATCGGATGTGAGGAATTAGCAGTAAAGTGAGGCTCTTTCAGTAAAAGTAGAAAGAAAATAATTATACCTTCAACGATGAATAGATCGAGGCCGATCGAGTTATATATTTTTTGAAATGTTGAACGGTAATTACGTTTATGGCCAATGAAATTGAAAAATTGACAAAAATGGAGTCAATCAGTCTGGCTGCTGTGAGACCCATATAGATATGAAATTAACGCGACATAGAAATAAAAGTCGCTGGCTGAAATTTTGAATAAAATAGAAACAAACAGAAGTGTTCCTATTTCAGGCCAGAATTATTGACGTCACGATGCTCCTACATGTAGAACATCGCTATTGGAAATTAACTCTATGATTTCTCGGTTTTATGATCAAACACTTTGCCTGAAATTACCCAATTACCTAATCGAAGAGCCCATGTTACACGAAGATCATATATGCGCAGCATCTTCAGATGCAAACATTTTATTCAAGTTTCTCGAGGATACATCGCGCACTCTTAATCTAGATCTCTCCCGCGCAGACGTTCTCGACGTACTGTTACGACATCCTGGTTCACCAGGATCCGATTTGCTAAGTGGACATCCTCTCCGTTCGCTTCATCGTCGCGCGATTATCTCCGCATTTTTGCCATAGATCTAGCTATTGCCATTCGTTGCATACCGTTATCTACAGCACTCTGTTATCTTCCGTCATCTGGCCATGATGCACCTCTTTAAAGGTTACGAGCTCATCGGTGCCTACCGAATCACGATTTCTAATGCCTTCGTGGCAATGCGATGGTATCGTTAGTGTTACGATTATTATTAGATACGCTGCCACCGTAAGCTCGCCGTACCACGTGTCCAGGATCACTTCCAACGTGTCTGACCGGCGACCTGTTTCTACTCAATTCGAGTCTCTCCGTCTAACTCTACTGACTACTGTGTATTGCTTCCTATCGCGAATCCTAATTTTTGAAATTGCTGTGGCTGCAATAAGTATTTGCACATTATTTTATTTATTATAGTCTTTACGTGGTAGTTAACTAAATCTAAAGTATATTCAATCTCGTGTCATTTAATGATACCTTTATGTGAATACAATGACACCTATGGAACTTAAAAAACGCTTCATTAGAAAATACTATTTATGCCGCCATAGTATGCAAATACTATTTGTAGCCACTATATTTTGCAAATTTGCATGAGTCTCCATTATAATAGAATCTTGTGCCGTAATAAATAATAAATAAAAATTAACATTCTTAAATATTTTAATTCTTGCAACCTTAGAATTCTTGTGATTTCAATACGTTTATGATTTTAAAAAGTTATTCGAACAATTCTCAATATTTTGTTAGAATTATGAGCTTGCGGATTATTACTTCGTTTGATCCTAAATTTTAGACGCAGTAGTAGATAAAATCAGATCCAATCTGAATTGTGTCATATTAGAAAAAGTGTTCTGACGTATCGTTGTGATTACAGTGGAGTTTATCGAGAGTCGATCGACTCGTGCAATGAAGTTATCGAACGCTATAGATCCGCATATTTCAACCAGTTAACACGATTTGCATCGGTTTCGATTTCAGAACAAAGGTCGCTCAGTCTGTTCAAGCAGATGTGTAAGCAGAGCTTGACATTTCATTTGCGCGGCTACGAAGAGTCAAACTGTTGCGTCTACCGCTCGATAGCTACGTGAATTGTACGACAAATCTGAACGTTGTACGTGTGTGTGTATAATGTTACCAGAAAGTTTATATTATACCATCTCGTACCACAACTACCTCGACGCGTACCAAAACCACGAACGTGACAATGCTCAAAATTCAAGCTGAACGGCTCCATACCATAGAAAAGTAATCAAACAACGTTATATAACATTAACTCCAAACATAGTGTATCGATACGACATTGAAGCGTGACTGAATGCTCTATTCTCTTCAAATGTCTTCCCCTTCAGCTAATACAATCTTTATTTCATTTCCTCGTTGCACCCAAGAGTTTCTATAGCGCAGATTCTAGCTGCTTGGATATATTGATACAACGATAAACTACACAGTTATTATCTTAAAATATGTAACAGTTCAAACACATTTCTTTCGTTTTCCACGAAAAAATCCACACTACTCTGCCATTAAACAAGCGATTCGGAACTTTGAATCAATAATGTACGTCATTTAAGCCTGGATTTAAAGCTAATATTATCTCTCAAACTATCATAAACAACCATAACAGCGAACGAGTTTCATTAAACGTCTGAAACCAGTCATAGCTTAGCCAAACAACGTGTTTAAGAGGCCGTATTATCGAAAAGGTAAGTTCAACTCAACGCATTACCATTACCAGGTCCGCTAGCAGCAATACGAGTCCTGGTAATTATTCGAGGGCCTGGATGCGACATAATTTCACGATGGCAGAGTTAGCGAAGCGGCGCGCAAATCGCGTCTATTAATTTCCCGGCATATTGTGGCTTAAAGAGGGGTCGTGTATAATTCGAGGGCGCGATAATAAGTCTCGGAGGGCCCGTCATGGCCCATCGACTCGTTCATCACGCGGCTCGTTTTCCTGGCGTGGCGTTGGCTCGCGCGCGTGTGAATTATCACGAACGAAGCCGCGTTAAGAGAACCGTAGATGGAATTCAACGATAGCCGAGAGTGTCTGCTGGTCAGGCGGATTAGAGGAAAGGAGGGGGAGAGGGAGGTGGAAAACGCGACGGTCGTGATGCACCCTCGCCTCGCGAGAACGGAGTATTATATTTGCGGCGGGCAGCGACGTCCGCTGAGAAATGTTCATTGAAATCTTGTCTGGGGATCCTCTCCCGCCGCGGGACCCGACAGATAACGGAGGGACAGACGCTGTGCACACTTCGTTCAAGGTAAAACGGAACAATTGATGATAGGAAACCGTCACGGGCGTACCAGCCTCGACGGACGTCCCCTCTGCCATCCAGTGGGCTCTCTTTATGGGGTTCCTCACGACCACGAGAAGACGTGACCTCGACCGTCACTCAGTCCGCGAGAAAAAACCAGCCGATGGATATCGCGAGGCTTCGCTGCGTGCAAGAGTCTCCAGGAATGTCGTGGTTGATTGGAGACAACGTACCGAGGGCAACGAATTTATGAAGTTGCAGAGAAGTTGGAGAGAGGTTGTTGAGAGAGTTTAGGATTAATGGGGTTAGATCGAAGATCGGAGGAGGCGAGATTAAATTCTAAATGGAATCGAAAACGATTGTTCAGGAAGGACGATCTTTACTAAAGAAGGGATCGTTGAACCATCGATGAAAGAATTGCGAATTTTATATGTATAGTATAGTACAAGAGCATTGGGGGTGCAAGGATTTATCTGTGCCGTTAGGAGGCCACAGGGAAGACCTCCATAATGGATGCGTTCGATTTTTTCCTATCTATCACGAGACGCGTTGCTTCCCTTCGAGAGTCGACTCCCGAATGCGTTATTATCGGTACGATCTCGATCGGATCTCCGCGGCCTCCTTGTTCTCTCTTCCCTCGCTCATCTTCTCTTGTTCACCTTTCTCCGTGTTTTTCTTTCTTCTTTCTCTGCAGTCGTACAATACAGCCAGAAAGACTTGAAAATCGGCGCGGAACAGTCTTAAAGCAGTCCTCGCGCGAAACGTGGATCGTTCGGGAGGCAGCGCGGCGGTCGAACGAATCGATGAAAAATAACACCTGTCTCGGGCCGGCTGCCAAGATCGTAAACGCGGCTCGATATATACATAGGCAAAGGTTTGCCGGATAACCGAAGAGATCTGTACCGTGGACGAAGGCACACGGCCGATCTCGAAACATACCATGGCACCCCGCGTACGTGTTACACGCACGACGCTGGTAACGGAGAGAGCGTCTCAGTTAGCAGCGCAGCCGCTTTGGTTTATAGCCGCGCGTCCGATGACAATGTCCACGCGGCTTTAAATCTCCCCCTTTTGCCCCCACCAGTCCACCCAGCAGACCGCAGCCTTTCTTTTTTGCCTTTGCATTATATCATATTCCATCCCTTCCGTCGCGCGTTCCTCCGGGTTGCGTCGCCGTGCTCCGCCTCTTTCACCTCTGTCTTTTTCATCTTTATTTTTTCTTCTTCTTCTTCGTCCTCCTCCAACTCTTCGCCTTCCGTTTCTTTTCCTCTTCTTTCGTGCTTCGTGTCTTGCATCGGCTTTCTTTTTTCAACTTCCGCGCCACCTTTTTACCTCTTTTTCTCCCCTTGCTCTTACTTTATGCGTGCCGGTGTGTTGTCCCCCTCCGGCCGAACCCTGCCGCGTATAACTCGCAACGCGAGAGACCGCGCGGTACGTCGCAACGGCGTGGAGAACGAATGTTTATGCACTGATAACTGACAGCACCCTGGCGCGGAAAGTCAGTACCGATCTTATACGCCAGGATTCAACGACCGCCACGTCCAAATGGAGCGGAGAATGATCACCTTCTCGAATGTGATACTGTTCATTCATTTACAACTACATGGTACGTTACCCTTAAATTAATCAGTTTTATATAAACCTTAAAAATATTAGTATGCGAACTTTATTTGCCAAAACGAACTCTTACACGATGCTTAATGTGACACAGGATGCTTTTGTCGAGTGCCTGATGTTTGAGGTGCTATAAAGCAGAAAGATAGATTAATATGAATTTCAATTGCTCTATGAGGAGTTCCTGTTACACGAATGAGCTTCAGTCAAGCTTTGAATAAATAAAGGTCCAATGTAGTATTCCAAGTATTCTATCTATAAACCTATGAATCTATAAATCAATCTACGAATGGTAGCAAATTTGAAGTTCACGAGTACCCATTCAGAAATGTCCTCGTCAATCAATTAGTATTACACTCGGAGTAAATCTCTCGTGAGTTTTCATATGTATCTTCTCGCAGTGATACCATTCGTTCCTGTACCCTTGTCGAAAGCGAATAACTGTTAACGGTAACTTACAACGATCTTTAATTACGTATTTCCTGAAAAAACTGTCCGCTATCTAGCGGCATGTATCAAGACCATTCCTTCATGTTAGTTGGTCAATCTCGTTTCAGTACCATACGACAACTTTCTAAGAAGATCAGCCTTGCAGTTTGCCATGAATCAGCCTTCCAAATATCCACCGGCGCTCCGGAGGACTAACGCGCGTGAAGGGGTCAAAGGATCGTTTTACGATCGCAATCCGTTAATTCAACGGTCTCGGGGCGCTGCTCGCCAGCAGATTTACGGTGGTGCTTCGAGTGTTGCCCCTACGGTTGAGCTTCGCTAACCTAATCCTCCGGGTCCAACCTCGTCTCTTTCCATCCTCCGACCGACACGTCGTCAAATCCGCCCTGACTCGTTCTGCGAACTAAAAGACTCCTCCGTCTAGTATGACAAACGTTATCCTTGACAGTAAACGTCACTAGTTTAGGCGCGATGATTCACGGCCTCCTGGACATAAACGGGCGCGAACACCTTCGAAGTCAAGCACCGGCTTATTTTATTTGCGGCTTAATTTTATGTGCACCTCCGCAGTACTCCTCGCTCGCGCGTATTCGTTGCGAGATTGAAGGGATCCAGAGGTGTGTACACCAATGACACAACGGGTACAGAAGGATTTATCGCGGTTTGTACCTCGTCTGGGAAGCATGAATGAACCCTGTTTCCCATTGGACATAGGATACCAGGTGGGCGGAAAGAGACGTTACTCTACGGAAAGTTTCGCGTATACGTATTGCATGGGGTCAGAGGTCGCTTATTGCTAAGCTACTAGATCTCCAGGGACTCTTGGAAATTGAAAAGTTTCTGCCGTTTGAGGGGATCAGCGTGGCGAGTGGCGTTTCTCGCTATTGTGGGAATGAGAATGAAGTTTCAACTAGTCGGATATGCTGCTTCTTTTCTCCGTTTGTAGACAGAATGGGGACTTCGTATTCGAAGTACGAGTTTGTAATACTTCACAGACCGTGAATTGCGCTGTATACGCTACTGATAATTTTGCATTTTCTGTGTGTCACAGCGTTGAATGTTCTGTACTCGTAAAGTTTACTGCGATTCTTAGCACGAGTTACAGAGAAGTAATTTTATGTTACTTTGAAAATTTTCTTGACCACATAGTTTAATTTTGTTGTGTGACCGACGAGGCATGAATTCACTATAAAAAAAATAACCCCCACCATTATCCTCTAAACCAACAATTGAAAAGATTCGCGATAAGCTAAACAAATCAGGAAACGATGGAGCGTCGATTCTATGAAATTACGTTGGACGAAGGAACGAAACATCCGGTGAGTGGAGAAGCACAAGATATCTGGTCGAGAGCTGGGTTACGACAGGGACATTCAAAGGGAATTATGATGTCGTTTTACGAGCGCCTCGTGAAGTCGAAAGGGATTAAACCGCGGTTCGCCATGAGCGCGCGGGTCCGGTCGTTCAGATCGATGAAAAGGATCAAAAGAACGACCGTAAAAGGTCCGACGCGTTCTGGCCGATCGAGCCGAAGAAATATTGAGAAATCTGTTACGATCGGACGGCTGTTCGTCCCCGAGTAGGTTCACCAGCCAGGCAAATTCCTTTCGGCCTGGCTTCGTTTTCGACGAAACGTCCGTTATCGTTCTGGACCCCCTCTGTGTTTTCTTCGGAACGTGCTCGAATATGTAGGACGAACACGGAACGTCATGTCACTCGCAGCGTCCTCTATTGTTCCCCGCCAAGATATCTCGTTCACGATTGTATTAGGTGTGGACCCGAGACCTGACCCTTTCACAGAACTTGGACTTCGTTTATCGTGACCTTAGAGGCTTCCTTTTGTCCCTGATAGCATGGCTGATATCGATTATCTTGTCTGGGCTGCGTGGCGTTCGGATTGAAAGCTCCATTATTTTCTCGAGCATGGAACTCGATGAGTAGAAGTTCCATCTTGAAAGTAGGTACTGAAAGCGTCTGTTGGTGAATGATAGATGGATTTTCGGAAAAGAATTCGTCAATGGTTTATGATTTTACTGATGTCATTTGTGTTTGAAAGATAAGCTAGATGAGACGTTATGATGGCAATATTGTTGCGAATGTAGAGCAGACTTCGTGTAGCAGTTAAACGCGTCTTTGACATTTCAATCTGCGATACAATTATTTTAATAGAACATCGTCTTGTATCTGATAAATATGAGAAAATAATAAAATGATCATATAGTTTGTAAAATAAATTATTACATATGATCGCGTTCGTGTAAATAAATATATCTTCAGAATTGAAGAAACCCAGCAGCGGTAACAATATGTAGCTAATAATGCCAAAAAGGAAGTGAGCAAAATGTTTCAAAGAGAGATACCACGGACGATCTAAATTATTTTTAAATTGCCGCAAACATGACATCGCGCACGCGTTCGCGTGTGTTCCCTGGTGCGCGACCGCGATTTCAAAAGTATCGTGGGTTCCCTCGATTACGACGACGGCGTGGTTTATGTCCGGAGCGGATCCGCGCTACGAAATCACCCTGGTGACCCCAGCCGCTCGTAAGAAATTCGAAGGCGTCGTAGTCGGTGCCTGGAAGCCGTTTGTTTCGTTGTCGTTGCGTCGTTTTGTGTACAGGGTGCCGTATACCACCGATGGCCTGTTCGCCGTTGGTTCCTCGTTTTCTCTCTCCGAGGGACATCAAATAAATCACGGACTATCGTCTCTCGTGGAACGTTTCACGTCTGCCGGCTACTTCGGTCCCTCCAGCCACTCTTTCGAACAGGGGGAACAATTCGAGATGGTTCCGTGCGCGAATTCAGAACTTATGGAATGCACTTTGAAGCAAGAACTCGAGGAGAAACGGACACGTGAGAGGAAGGTGGAAGCAAGGGAAGAAACGAAGAAGAGAAGTGGAAGAAGACAAGAGGGGAACGTAGAATTCTCATGGAACACAGAGAACCGACGTCGTTGGTTTCGTGGCAAAGCTAGTACGATAGAAACGTTCGGAATCTCGGTGACGTGATTATCTTTCCCATCGTTCGCCGCTTTTGCAATCTCGGTTAGATAATTACGCTATAAATCGCGCCGATGAATCGAGCCTCCCTCTTCGTGTATCGCATTCAGGAACGTTGCAACGACCTTTTGTGTGTATGCAACTCTTCTCGTGTAACTCGTTGCTCGATCAGGAAGAAGAAAGAGGACAATACCTCGAAGTCTCTGCACAACAGAGTACGAAGGTTTGTTGTAGGAAAATTTTGACAGCAGAATGCAAGGCGCATGAATATTACGATACTTCGATTCGTCCGAACCGAGTGGGGAATTACTTCCTGGCGTGTCTCCTAAACTTGGTGATCGTATCTGAAAAATCCAGCCACTCCGCTTAAACCCTCCCTTATGCAACTTATATCGTTAATCGTTTATTTTGCTCGACCTACGACCCGTCTGCCGCCCTTATTCGTAGATCCGATCGACGACCAAGGAAGGATATTAATAACGACGACGGTGAAACAGAGGGGGCTCATCCAGCATTTCAACGCGGCGTACATATATACTGGCGCGCAACCTCTTTCTAATCGTGATCTCATTTTTTCTCAAGCGTGCACGTTGCAGCGGGCTACAGAAAGGCGGTCGTAACGTCGTTTTGCGTGTGGAGCACGTTCAACGCGAGCTCGCTCTTTCGTACGATGGACAGGAAAAGATTGAAGCGAGAGAGAAGAGCAGACGCGCGAGTTGGACACGCGGAGACAAGAAAAAGACGAGGAGGAGTCGATGCCGTGAGACAGACAGGAGAAAGACACCATGGGACACGGAATCAGTGGGACAAGAGGTTTCTTCGTGTAAATAAAACAAGACAGAATATGTAAAATGGAGAGAGAAACACAGAGAGAGAAAACGATGCGTCGACCGTGATGCCAACCAAGGAGAGAGGAGTGTACATTCGTTATCTGATCAGAAACTTAAGGCTACCTTGAATGAGATGAATGCCTTTACGTGTCTCTTGCACTTGCCTAGGCACATCCATTCGCCCTTTCATTTCAAGTGCTCCGCTGCCCTTTTGTGGGTGGCTGCCCTTTCTCCGAGGCCATCGCGGTGTACCCATCGCTCTTTCGTCCCCCTCCTACCCCTCCTTGCCACGGCTGGTCGCAAGTAATTTATTGCATCCGCGAAAATTTCGTGGACACGGATCGCGTTCGTCTTCTGTCCGGCTGCCTTGGTTTCGCGCGATCTTGAGGCACGATCGACGGTAGCTGTTCGTGTCTTGGAGCACCGTGGTACCACGGCTCGAAGGCAAATATATGTCGTGGTGTCTCTCTGTGACTTTGCGATTCGGATGTTTGATCGATCGTGCAGAGTCGTTGAACGATCTTGGAGAAGCGAATTTTTGGCAAGTGGGTCCGTAGAATTTGGAATTGCCGGACTGATGTGACACGAAGAAAAACTTGTTATTTACAATGATTAAAAATAATACTGCCAAGGTATTATTAAATTAAAATTCATGCGTGGTAAAATTTCGCCAGTGATAGCTTATAAGAGTCAGTCCACCTTCGAAACTAACTCGAAGCTCTACCACTATCCAAAGGCTCGTAAAAAATCAGGATTACACTTTATATCTATTATCGAGATTGAAACTTACGAAATTCCCAGAAAAGAATAAGCGTACGATCTTCATCATGGACGATGAAAATTGCACACACCGTACGTTCCAGCAGACACACCCAATCATATAGGATGGTGAAGCAGCAATTACTCTCCATTATAAGAATTCCATTATCGTGGTTGAACGCGACGACGTTAACGCTTCCTGATCCATCGGCGACATTGTAACAACTGTCACGATCGGTCGACGTATCCCATCGGCGGCTGAACGACCGCCGCGGCTGATGACAGGTTGAGACGCGTGGAACGCGGCGAGGTGTCTCGAATTATATCGCAATGGAAGTGGATCGGAGGGCGCCGTATGTTGGAGACGAGGCCAAACCGTGGTCCTTCTCGCCGATCGCCACTAATTTAACGAGGTATAAATAAAGCCGCCGGTCTGAACAGACTCGTGGCTAAGGGAAGAGCTGCAAAGACTTTGAGTAGGGTACCAGCGAGAAAGCGAACCATCGAAGGGACGAATAGAGATGGCGCGGAGGCGGAGGGCGCGCAACGAAGAAGCATTCGAGCCTGGCGGCGAGTTAGAGGTGGTTGGACCGAAGGCTGGTTAGCTGTTTCGGAATGACAAGTTCATTTTATTAAGACGCCTTCAGCCGCATTATGGTCGTCACGTGTTATTCGCAGACCCGCAGCCGACCGAAGCTACCCATATCCTCGGCTGTTTCCAACGCAACGAGGATGTGTTCGTCTTTGTATATATATATATATTTACACGTGTGTACATGATACGTATATGTAAAGTAAGAGAGAGAGAGAGAGAGCCAATGGTGGCACGGTTCACGAGCAGCGGAACGCTGGAACATAGGGGAACATATATGAGTGCCGAGTGTGAACGGATATGTCGCCTTCTTTGATGTCTCCGTTCTTCCCTGCGCGAGAAACAACGACGAAGACGAGTATATACCACGACGCATCAGTCCCATCTTTTTTCTTTTCCTAATTTTTTTCTTCTCCTTTTTCCCGCAGCCCCTAGCTGCGAGAGACCACACTTTTAATTCCTCCGTCTTTTCGCTTTCTTTCTCGCTATGCGACTCGCCTGGGTCGCGGACGTTGACGTTGTTACGCCATTTAGCGTGTAATCTTGTGCTTCTATTTTGGCAGTAGAATATGGAGTGCAGCTATCTCGAAATTTGCTGAATAATATAGTGTGGAATAGTAAATATATCATAAATATATATGATTCTCTTTTTTTACAGTAACATTAGAATATAGATCATTGCAGAATTTTCACGCAGAATATTACCGTGTGAAGTTTGATTTTTGAACACGAAAGTAACTTGGAGCAGATTCACAGTCATCGATAAATACACATGGCTTCGTTTCTTTTCTCGCAGTATCAGAAGCAGAAACATTCCTATCGTCAGCCAGCGAC
The DNA here is from genome assembly GCF_014825855.1 of Bombus pyrosoma. Classification (NCBI taxonomy): domain Eukaryota; kingdom Metazoa; phylum Arthropoda; class Insecta; order Hymenoptera; family Apidae; genus Bombus; species Bombus pyrosoma. Next base: position 15,014,440 of record NC_057771.1, on the reverse strand, counting down.
TCGCTTCATTCCTCGTTCAGCTAGTTCACGTTGTTCCCCTTCTATCTAACGTACTTCTTCGACATTGTCTTGGCCACTCGCGCAGAAGGGGTCCTCTGACTCCTCTTGTATCAGATCGAATCGACGAAGCACCTTCTTCTCCGCTCGTAGAAGAACAAAGTAGTTTTACCTCTGGCCGGAACACAGTCAACGTACTACGATAACTCTCGTGTATATCGGCTGGTCATTGTATTTGTTCAAGGTTCCTTTGAGCCACGATAATGTCCGGTGATAACGTCGTTACGTAAGACCCTGATTGGATTGAATCTCGGATCGTTGCGGGAATCTTGTAAATTTTGGAGAACAACGCATCCCATTGTATCATTGATTCGTTTCTTGATACAATCACTGGTTCGGCGAATACCTAGAGATTCGTAGCGATAATAGTGAACGCAGTTTTAATCATGTGCTGCATGATTCGTCATTTGCATAGAAAAATATTGAACGAAAGCTCCACTTTTATAGTTCAATGAAAGAAATTACAACTAAGAATTGTCGACTCGTTTCGTGGTACGACAAGCGGTTCAATGAGTATCTGTAGATCCATAGCGATAATAATGAACATAATTAAAAATGTTACTGTGTATAATTCTGTATTCGAGTAAAAAGGTATTGAATAAAACCATCACTTTTATAATTTAATGAAAGAAATCGTCACTAAGTACATATCAATCAATTTACATTTTTCACAAAATCTTCCTTTCTTTCTCATCTAAATCACAGTTCCATCGATTATAATAAAAATGAAGAATCTGAAATAAGAAATTACGATGGAAAAGTAAGATTTCTCTAGCCACAGCTTAGTATTCAGTACGAATTGTACGATTCAGCTATCGATAGATTCCAAGAATTTCTTAACTATGACATCCCACTTCTACGACCAGGTATCAATAATCAATAATAATTGTCAAATGCAACAACTCGTTGAGAGGAAGTAAAGAAGAACAACATATTCAAATAACACGTTCCAGATAGGACCATACGACCACTATGCTATGAATACCATCGTAATAGCAGCCTTTTTTTTCTCCTATACACTTGGTCAAGCATCTAGAATACTTCACTTGAGTTCGGTCAAGCACTTCGCAAATTGCCTCATCGACTAGAATTACTATTCAGAGCGCGGAAACGAAAACATCCAGGCTGCTATGCCTCTTCGCATGCCGACCGTGAATCGTCGGTCCGCAGAATCGTTCGCGAGGTCGTTTCTTTGTCGCATCGATTACGCTATTGACGAGCGGCTTCTTGGCACTCCTTGCGGCTGTCCCCCGGTGCGCGAGTCTGTTACGCGAAACAGCCGCGACGTCTGGCGCATCGCGGCACGATACGAATATTAATTAAGAACGATCGCATCGGTGGACGTCACCGAGCAACTAATTAGTGGGCAGGACGATGCGTGGCCCGCGAATACGCGCTGGCACGAGTAAAGGGAAACCAAGCGGCGCTCTGTACTCCTCTATAAACGGGCTAATTAATTATCCGACGTCGTCGCGATTTTCCATTCTCGCCACGCACAAAAGACACCGGGAATCCCTTCGCTACGAACTAACTCAGAATCCAAGTGGTTACTATAGTTTCCATGACTTTCGCCACGTCCACGATCCAACCAAGTTTTTCCTTCGTGTAATTTTCACCGACGGCCGTGAAATCATCGTCGTCTGGCCCCTCGGAAACCGGTTCCCCTCGCGTCAACTTCTAACACAACAGGGAAGAAACGACGCGACCGTTGCATCGTTTTCGTTTTTCTGCGCGACGACAAACCGACCGTGTAACACACTGAGAAACGCGTGATCGAGCATCGTTTACTTGGATACTCGGAGAATCGGTTCGTTTAACCGCCTCCCTCTGGCGCGTTCACCGCGCGAACCTGCGGTTTTTCTAAACGTGTGGATTAAGCACTCATCGATGAATAGCGAATAGACGTCACGTTTGTGCTTGAACGTAGATAAATTTTTATGCTACGATGACGCGAAAAATCAATTAAAGCAAGATCTTAATAAGCATCTGATTAACTGAACTCTCGCCGATTCAATCCATTCATTTGGTTGTACAGTACGTGTATTAAAACAAAGAATCATCAATGAAAATTCCGGTTGTAGGAACTTCAGTTGTACGAACTATTTCCTCTATGAGGAAAGATAAATTAAATTTTGCTATATTATACATGTATATGACAGTCTATAGAACACCTACTCAAATCAACTGAATCACCTACCAATAAATTATCTAACAAGTCAACCTTCCTAAATTGTAACGATATATATATATAATGTAGGTATTTTTCCACTTATCCTGCATTCCGTTACTTGTCATCTTCCATTCCCATCGACTATAATAGCGTCTCAATCCAATCATTCTCAAGTGGCTACAGCATACTCCAGTCAGCCTTTGCTTCGACACGCGTTCTAAACGCGTTCATTTTTCTGCTTCACCGAGCTCAGAGACGGCGCTTGTTTAGGAACGCGAAGGTGTATGCAGGTGTGGGCGTGATCACCTGCTCTGACAAATGCACACACACACGCACACATATTTGCCCTCCTGCTGGCACACCAAGTGCTGGTATTTCGGCTGGTATTTCGTCGACGCGCCAGACTTAATTTCGCGACTCGAGCTTTCCGTCCTGCCGCGAAATTCAAGGCCCGCGGGAATGTTTTTCACTCGGTTGGAATTCGCGGCACGATGTTAACCCTCGTTCCGCCGACCGGAATTAAAATAATCCGGGCTATTGCATCGAAGTGTTGCTAGCCGATAATTTATACCAGCTGGATCTTCTCTGAAGGTTTGACACTTGTTTGTTCGTTTCGTAGAATGCATTTTTATCGTAGGACGTATCGAACGTTGGTGTTTCTTACGTTCGTTGAAGTTAACGAGGATTATACGTTTATTTAATGCGAATGATAATCGTTTGGAATATGTCGGTGAATAATATTCTGTTAGCTTAACGGCATCAGAGATTTTATCTGTGACTAAGTTTATCTTTATCTGCTAATAGATTCTTAATTAATATGCTTTATGCATTTTTATAGAATAGTTTTACAGAGAACGCGCGGTAACTTTCCGCCGGAGACTTTAATGCCCGGCGATAGAACTCACACTTTTTGTCGATTCAAACAGGGTATCTGTTAATTGCTATGTTCACGTTCACTTGTTTACAAGAAGAAATTATCGATCAGGTAAAAAGTGTCGAGTATCTGGATGCTGATTTTGTTAAGCGTACGAAAGAATATCAGCGCGTCGTTTCTTCGACGATCGTTCAATAATTCATGAATCATTCCCTGCGCGTTGGTTACCGTATGTGCTGGAGAACTCGAGGAATTACGAGACGTCGTTACTCTCCGACAGAGTTCAACTGCTTCCGATTCACGCGAGACGTTCTCGCGTCCGTCCACGACAGCCCTTTTTTCTTCCTTAAACGGCAGAAACGCGGAACGTCCAACAGAGACGCGGAATCACGCAGCTATCAACCGTCTGCTCGCAGTGGCGCTGACCTGTCGTTTGCATGAATTTTCACGGTTCTCTAGGATCGCGTGCACTCGGGTCACCACTACGATCTATCTCGTACGAACTTTCTTCTTCCTTTCTCTTCGTTTCTCTTCCTTCTCTTCATTCCGGCCTTGCCGATCTGGAAGTCGTCCCAACATGATTTTTATTCAACCACGTGCAACTTCCTTTACTTTCATTCCGCTTCCTTTTCTTGTCCTCTGAGTGCAAGCTTTCCTTTCTCCTTCTTCCTATCTCTACTCTCTTCTATCTTATTTGCTTTGATCTGCAACATAGTTTCGCTACAATTCTTATCCAACTACGTGCAACTTTCTTCACCCCTATTCTTCTTCCTTCTCTTCTTGTTCTCTTTGAGTTCAAGGACATTTTCTTCCTATTCTTTCCCCTTTCTTTTTTTCATTCCTACTTCAATCTGAAAATCGTTCCATTACAAATTTTATCCACTCACGTGGAACATTTTTAACCTACCTTTCATCGTGCTTTGAGTACGAGTTTCTTTCTTTCTCTCTTCTTCTTCTTCTTCTTCTCCATTCCATTCACTTTGATTTGGAAATTACTCCACTACAATTTTTGTTCATCCACGTGTAATTTCTTTTACTATTATCTTTCTTCCTCCTTTTCTTATCTGACCTTTCGCTTTACTCTTTCTATTCTTTCCTTTCTTTTATCGTACCAGCAGCTTCAATTACAAATTCCACCACGATCTTCACCCACCATTTCGTACACCCTTTTTCATCCCCATTCTCTTTCTTCTTGTTCTTCGAACATTCGTTCGTTTTACCATTTTACCCTGGCACGTTGTCTAGTGCACGCGTTTTCTGATAACTGGTATCGAACCACTGAAACCGTGACCACGCAATTAGCGAAATTGCTTATTTACAGGCTTTTTAATCAAATTAATGAGAAGGTAAGCGCGTACTTTTATGCCCCAGTCTAGTTATTTATGGTTTATGGCAATTGCCCGAAACGAAGCAGTGCGGTTCCGTATGAGGGTCGGCCTTCGCGCCAATCTCTGCCTCCTGGACGAACTTTTTTCTTTTACGAACCGAGGGAACCCGACGTTCGCCTTTCTTTTCGGTTCTGTTCGCCGGTTTCCTCCCTCAACATCCTTCGTGGACATCGGTCACGGTGGCCTTGTAGCTGTCTAATTAACAGCGCGTCCGCGGCGAAACAGCGGAGCATCCTCCCTGGCTAATTTCTTTTTCATCCTTTTACGACCAAACGCGTACAAGCACCGCGGGCGTTTCGCGGACCATAAGGCTTGGCTGAAACGAGCGATTTGCGTCAACGTCATCGCCGCGGCAATTTGCCTCTGCGTTTTAGAATATACGATTTTCATAGATTTGAATGAAGCAGTTCACACGAGACGTAATTCTCAGTCGGCAAATTAACGCAAAACGCTGGTGTAAACTGCAAGGAAAATTGGACGCGTAAACGCTCGGTGTAACGTTGTATTCTCGCTGCATCACATGTCTGTCTTCGTTGTCTTTGATCGGGAAGACAAAGAAAGTCGTGCGAAGCAGCGAGAATGCGAGGACCTCAGGCTGACGAACCTCGCGAAACACGCGGCTGTTGATGGTTGAAATTACCGATTGTTCGTTTCGAACGTTTCCACTAATTGCTAGGACTTTTGATTACAATCATAAACTGAAACCCTCAAACTATTCACGAACATGCAAGCTAATTGCATATCGCTGCAAGGCGCGGCTACAAATCCGATTTATTTTTCCTCCTTTGCTCCGAACAGAAATTACAATCGTTTAGAATGTCTTTTCTCATAAATTAACCAAATTCAGACGCGCAACTGATCGTCAAGTACTGCTCACAGCGAACACAAAGCTATTCTCGAAGACAGTTGTTCCATAAAAAATTTGCTTTCACGCGGAAGCATTATTTCGACAAATTCTCCGTTTCTTCTTCAGCTACGGACGACCATTTTCTATGCGCAACATGTACCACGTTCCTAAAATTTTTTCCCGGGTTATGGGTTTTATATGTTCCATTGCGTACAGTCTCCGATCATTACCGTTCGTGGAACATCCAGCGTCTTGACGAAGATTTCCTGGCTCGCGCCTTTTTTTTCTGCCATCGATCCGCAAGAACGTCCACGCCGCGGCGTATATTCGTCCGCGTAGCGGTATATACACGTCGCTGAATGCACGGTGCAGATGCCCAGCGTGGCAGCTAAAGGCCTTCCTCGCGGCGAAGAACGATCTTCCAGGGATGGATCAACGACCTCCGACATGGATGCCTATCTACGGACAAGCCAGCCAACCATCGATATATCTGGGAGGGGAAAAAAGGGGGAACGGACCACACTACGATCGAAGAAAGGATCGTGGAAGGCGTTTAGACGACAACAACGTTTACGAGGACCGCGGGAAAAAGTCGCTGGGCCAATAATAGTATGACTTAATATGCGGCCATCTACGATGTATACGTTTCATTAAGACGTTCAAGAGGCTAAAATTGTCGATGCCATGGAAATTTACGATGGTTTGAAACGAGCGTTGATTAGGCGTAGAATGACTATATCGGCTATATTCATTTAGGAAGTTTAACTTCTCGCGTGAAAGTTCTTCCTATTACCCGGAATTTGATAGAAACATCAACGTTTAATTAACTCAAATGAATAATTATCCTGTAATCCAAATCCTGTAATCGTTAACAGCTGTTTCATCAGTTCTGTATCCTATACGTAATTCAAATAGAGTATTCTATACTCTATATCGTTATAAATATTCACATTTAGAAACAGCCATCTTTGACAATAAAATCTCTAAGAGATTTCCACTTTAGGATCATTAAACACAATTCTATAAATCAATTCCTAATATGTCTACTTATCGCCGAATAAGACTGCAGCTATAAAAATAACCACCCCTGAGAACGATATTCTTATCCTCAGACACATCATCCAGTATAGCCCTATCGATCAATCCGGCGGAAAAGTTGTGAGAGCCTCCCTCGTTCGAAAAGTGTACCTTACCTAAAAGAGCAGACCAGGGTTAAAAGCAGACTGCCAGTCGAAAGAGTAACCAAGGGCTAAAGCCGAAAGCTCGGTCGAAAGGGTGAAACGTAGGAACGTAATAGACGAAAGGAAGAAAAGGAGGCTTCCGCTGAACTTTGATGTACTGTCAGCCAGACATCGTAAACGCATTAGTTGAGCTGTATACAGGCACGCTGTCCCCCAGACCAGTGTACGATTCCGTTATAGACGTTCCGAGTCAGCTCTATCCGTCGGTTCGAGTCGTGGAGAATCGTAACCACGCGAAGGGAAACACGAAGAGAAGTTCGTGGGAGCCTCGAGCGCGACAAAGACACGGACAGATGAGCACAATGAATAGAGACGAGCGTCCGACCACAGGGATACAAGGTAAAGCCTAGAGAGAGCGCATAACCGGCGCGTATATAGCTGGAACAGCACGGAGAACGTGGCCGAACACAAGAGGTGATCGATGTCGGCCTTTAACGCGGCCGGAATCGTGAAGAATGTTTGCCTAACAAGGCAAACACGGGCCTGGCCGTGGCGATACGGTCGCGAAGCATTGTCGGGAAAACGAGCGACACAACGCGGGTGTATCGGTGCCGGATATCGGACACGATGACCCCATCCGGCACGGCGTGAAACCGCCTCGGCTACAACAGGCAGACGTCAATCAAACCTTCAGCCGATGCTTTTTCGCCTCGTTAATGGGGATTCGATAAAGTAGATAGAAATTTCGTGGATAGATGATGTTTAGAGATAGCCGGCGACTCTGCTCAGGCTCGCTTACCAGTCGCGATTAAAGAATGACGAGGATGAGATTAGATGTTCCTCACGGCACAGATATAAGATTTATATATGTGTTGCGTTTGCTGGAATAACCAAATGCGAAAAATAATGCTTCTTCGCTTCGTCAATGAGAATCGTTGAAATATTTAAGAGGCAAAAATAAAAGAAACGGAAGATACACATTAATTTAATTCATTGAGATAAATTCGCCTTCTTTCGCTACGTTAATGAGAATTTAATAAAGTAGATAAAAATTGTACGAATACCAGGACCTGCTTACAGCTCACGTTCAGGGAATGACAATGAACCGGTTAGGTGACCCAAGATACAGGTACAGGACTTAGTCATATGCTACATTCATTCAAAGAACCAGAAGGAAAAAAAAAAACGGAGGAGGCAGAAAAATCACGCGTGATTCATCTAGGGAAGTCGCCTAAGGTTAACTTCGTCGTCGCTGATTGTGAGTCAACCGATCATTACTGGATCGTACGCCGGAAAGCAGCGTTCCCTCGAGTACCTAATCGTCGATCGATTCGTGACCATGACGGTTCTAACAGTACCTCGACGAAACGGTTCCCTTAAACCACAGTGTGGCCACAGAATCTGGCACGTCGTCGATCATTTCGCGCGTCACGATGATGGTGGACTGGTCCAGTGCCTAGAGAATGCTCTATGGGAGATCCCCGACGGTGTTCGCTCGTTCGACTCGTTAGGTTACGCGATCTTCACCGTGTCACTATGATTCATCGCGAGAAACTCGGTTGGACTATGCGGAAATCGACTCTCTATGAACGATACGAAGATATACATATAGAGATTCTCATTGTCGGGAAACGTAAAGAATTATAGTTTGAATCGCGTAGAGAATGATGGTCTAGGCGGATGAAGCAAAAATGGCGACAATCCGTTAGCGCAACACTGGCGTGCCTTGTAGCCGGCGTTAAAGCGTCACTGGCCGGTAGGAATCGCAGCAGAAGAGGAGAAAACACACGATACGAATCGTTGCTAGCTGAGTTACGGCCGACCTGTTGCGACCTCGGATTATGAGGGTTATTGCCTGCGCGAGTATACTAATTAGCGTGGATATATACTACGCGCCTTACGGTAAATACCAGCGAGAATTTTCGCGTGATCCACCGATCGTGTACCGAACGTAACGTACGTGACACGACTTTATGCATCCACGCTTTCGCTTCCTTGTCATTTCCAGCCGATCCGCCGCTAGGCAAATTATTTCGTTCTTTTGCCTCCTAGCCTACTCGTTTGCCGTTCTTTAACTGCATCTACCACTGATTAACGCGATTTCAGATCCTCCTGAGAAAGATCGCTCGCGACAGGTAACACGGAAAGGGAACTGCGAGACCCACCCTCCTCGCACGTATAATTATTGCCTCGCGATTTTATGTCTGCAGGCTCTGAATGGGATGGTTTAGAAATTAGAAGAAGTTTCCGACTGTATCGTAAGTGCAATATGAATGAACCTACTGTTAGTTGTAATTTCTATGAAAAGAAATGTATTTTCACATGGCGAGACGAATACTAATTGGCACGCTCTAGCGAATAATTCGCCATCTTTCGTCACAGCATGTACGTACATCACGAACGAAGAATGGAAATAGTTATATCAAATGTAGAGTCGTGCAATGATCATCTGTCTACATAGTGGATTGGTCGACTGAAAAATTGAATATTGGGCCGGAGAAAATGTAATATTTCCCAGATACTCTTATATTTCCTGAGAAAGTAGTCAACGTATTCGTTGCTTCTGTACGTTGTAAACGCGTTGTGCCATAATTCATGACTTAATCTTGTGTATTTCTCATGCTGTTTGAAATACGTACTTAGTTACTCACGCTTCTGCGAGTTTCTCCACAGCACACACCTAGTCGCACGAGAAAGACAGGTTACAGACACCTGATGAATATAACCGTGGTAACTACCTGCCCAATTCCGTACCACTAAATAATTCACGACGTACGCGAGAGATACTGCAAGCATCCGTGTTCTTACTTAAATTCCTACGCAACATCCATCGGAATACCGTTCGAGAAGAATGCACATAGCTGACTCTCTGGTTCTCCGAACTTGTCAGTCAGCACTCTCGTTACTTTAATATACAAACGTATAAATCTGTTCCAATAACCGGAACAATCTTCCTCGATGTTGCCACGGATCTATGCAACGATTCGAGTCTCTTCTTACACGTGTCTAAAAAACCAGCCAACAAATATGACGCGCGGTATGTGCTCGTACGCGATCGGAATCAAGAAATTCTACACGATAGACGGAACGCATGGATCCGTCCACGGTATCTACAGGTGGTCGGTACTGTCAGAGCCAGTCGTTGCGGACCGGTTCGAGATCTCAGGAGCGTATCTTCTTGGTTCGTGGTTGCGCCAGAATGGCTGGCTATGGGCGCTACTAAGAGGCAAGGAAACGTAATACTTAGAAAGAGGTGGCTCCTCCTTGCTGAACAGCGGCCTTTTCACGTCCTGTTTGCTCATACTCGGTGTTCCCTGAACCCCTCTCTACTGCTCTGCCTACCACGTCGGTTTCGGTTGGTAGTCCCAGCCGTTTAATATGGCAGCCAGCTCGCCAGAGACACTGACAGATCTCGGCAATTAATAAAACGTTTCCCTGCTTATTGTCGTGCGGCTACTTGGTTCTGCTCCGTGGGCTACCCTTTTCACCGTGGTCAGCCTCATAGTGGTTTAGTCACTTCCACGCTCCAGCCTCCGCTCTTCGTTTCATAGTCTTCGCCATCTACTTCACGATCTCCATCCATGCTCGAGCTTACGCCACCGACTTCTTCCGCGACTGGCCAGAACGTGCATCGTCTGTGGTGCCAGCCAGTAGCCACGAAGTGACGCACACACGGAAGATCCCTGAAAGCTTTCTCAATGGACGCGTATTAATTGGGCCTCGGCCGAGACTTGGCATTAGTGGATGTCCTCGTGTTGAGTTTCCACCACGGCCGATTGTTGTTGCCCCCGTACGACCAGATAACGACTAGACCTGTCCGGTCCTTGGGCCACCGCTGGACCTCCTAGGTTTACGAGATCGACCGTGCTACCGGTCGTGTCTCTCGGTCGCGACACCAACGCTAGATCGGGGAGGATCACGGCCTGACTGAAAAATTCTCCAGGTATCTGGCGCTGGGCTGCTCTGGTCGCGCCTAGGCGAACATTGTCGTGCAGCATCTTGGATGTGATACGATCTTTGACTCTTGAATTGTAGCCTTGGATGTTAATAAAGAAGCCTTCGAGGGGGATGAACCGATCTGTACATCCGCTTGATAGGATTACGAGACGAGGGAGCCACGGTCATGACGAACGCTTTTGTCTGGATCGTATCTTTGATGTTTAGATGTACGAGCAACAGGTACTTTGTCCGGGACACGATTCGCTCGGGTAAGAAGTTAAGTCGTGGCGATCGGGACCGGTGAAAGTCGCTGATTACGATCAAGAAAATTCAAAAAGCAGCATGAATTATGGAGTTTGATTAGGAGAGATGCACGTTGGATTGTGTTTTAACTCGTTGTTGCCATTGTTGCTTGCGGTGGTATCTCTAGGTATGGCGTCGGTAAATCTAGCGCACTTCACCGGACGTCTGATGGTATTATCTAAAGATAATATTGGTTCTTTAACTATGCTTTATTCTTGTTGCGTCATTTTCCGAAGCAATCTTGCTTTCCTGCCACTCAGAAATTTTTCAAAGAATTTAAAAACGTTATCTCAATTTCGTACCAATATCCTCTGAAAATATTAAAAACGTCTAAATAGTTTTATTCATTGAAACGAAAGCAAGACCGAGATACACAAATTCCAATCGACTCTTCGCTTAACAATGCTATTGGTCTCCGTCTAAATCATAACACCGTTTCCATTCCAAACTCCATTTGCTTCGTCTCTATACCACTTTTTCCCAGTTAATCCTCCATTTATTTGGACCGAGCAAAAACAACCGGGCGGATAATTGAAATCGTATCGACTTCCGCGAATAGCCGGGCATAAAATAATAGCCAGTAGATCGTACCGCTAGGAGGTTCACCGTTTCGTTGCCTTTATTCCACGGTTTTCGAGGCGAACAATTATCGCGAACGTTCCGTGACGGAGTCCTGATTCCCGCGGTTTCTCGGACAACCGCCAGGAATGTCACGGATTTCACGAAGCTTTTCGCGGCTGGACTCGCGGTCAACGCCTTGATTATACTCTTTTTTCCCCTTAAACCTGGACGGTCGTTGTACCTGCAAAAATCGAACGTGGTTGCGCAAGAACCGCGAAACGAGTTATTATTACGCCGTTACCAGCAATCTGTTTTTGCTTGTTGAAGCCACTGAAAGTCGCGGCCGAGTGGAGCTTCTAGAGGGCAAACTATCCGCGACGGACGAGCCAGCTCCGAATATAGATCAAAGATCCGATCTACTTTACGACCGTCGTTGCTCGACGTTTACCGTGTCTTCGGACGGCTCTCTCCACCCTTCGTTCTTTCCTGGACAGCCGAATAAACGGTATTACCTATCAGAAACCCGCGAACTCACTCGACAGACAGAGTTCTCTTTGCTTCGGGGTTGACTTTTCGTTTTCTCGTTGACGATGACATTTGAACGTCAAGATACTGGTTCTGGTTGGCTCGTATTTTTGGATAGCGGTTCCACACCGTTTTTGCATAGTTTCATTGTGTATTGTAAATAGTGTACAGTATGTGATCGTGAGTCACGAGTACTCTTCCTGCTATAAAATATCAGTTTATGTCTCGACTATTAAAGCGTTTAAGTATAATTGGTTTCGCTGATGTATTATCAAAAGGGCGACCGAAATGAAACTGTCGATGCTTAACTCTTTGAGGACTAACATATATCTACTATGCTATACAATTTACGCGAACGTGATTCTGTGAACTGCTTTGACAAATACTCAACGCTCAATCTGTATGTACAGATGCACACCACTTTCTTAGAAAAATGAAAAACTAAGCGTTTTTTTTACTAGACTCAATAAACTTATCCATGAAACGTAGAAGTTTTAAATTCTTTTAATTGTACCAAATTCCCCGATCAACGGACCGTTTAAAGGAATGAGTCAATGAATGAATTCCGATGTCGTTGACCGGACAAATATTCGCGATCTCGTGATAGCAGGTGGGCGTGAAATTGGTCGAAAATTCAACGAAAACAACGAAGGGGAAAGAAGAAACGAATTAAGATATTCCGAAGTTGCAAAGATAACGAACACGAACAGATGGACGCAGTTGACTTCACTGGCTGGGTCCGTGTACGATGTTCGGGAACGAACTCTTTTATACTGTCACGACACTGAGACGCGATATCGTTATCGGTACGCGGAAATCTGCAGGTTTCGCTTTGCTGGTAATTCGTTTTTCCGACGCTACCGCCGATATCAACGCCGATTTATGCGTGTTCCCGGTCCGAATGTTCGTTATCGTACTCGTTCGATCGGATACTTGCCGCCATTATCACCGATACTCGGGCTAACGATTGCACTAAGTCGCAGTTGGACGAGAGCTTGACCGGTTTGTAAATTTCTGAAACGACGGTATTACGTGCCAAAAACGAATTCCAAAGGAGATCGTTCCGAGAGAATACCTGCAGGAAAAAACTTAGGTGGCTATAGTGTTGCCTTTATATCCTGGTTCTCTTTTATACTCGCTACTTAGATTGGTTTAAAGATTTTTAATTATGCAGAGTTTATCGCTTCTTTAAATTACTCTTTTAACTCTGCTGCGTTCTTGGCACCATCTTTGACTCAATCGCGCTTTGCTATTCTTGAAAAGTAAAGTTTCAGGGAAATACGAAGAAATCGTCGTTGGTATATATATTCGTTGATTTCTCGTTTAAATTCTATGTTGGAAATTTTCTAACGGCAAAACTGAGATTGAGACATAAAAATTCCACTTTGTGTTTTTTAAAGCTTGAAATTAACGGCGCTCTCGTGAAAAACCAAAAACATCAATATGTTGATTCCAATGAACTAGAGACGATAGATAGATCCTCGAGGAAAACTCGAAAGAATCAAACAACGAACAAACCATATGCCTAACTTACGTAACCGGACACACCACGTGAGATCTCCGAATCTCCAGCAGCACGGAGTCTTCCAACGAACCGAGCGGGAGAACAAACGACGTTCTCGCGAAGGAATCGGCGGAGAAATCGTTTGAAACTTGGAGTTGCAGAAAAAATTAAAGGAATACAAGGAGAATGCAGGAAGGGGGAAGGGTGCAGAAGGGAGAGAGGCAGCTGACCTGGACGCCGGTTCATTTCGAGTTCGGGATTCGGGAATTGGTTATGAATAATGCAAGCGTTCGCCGAGCGTTCGTCGACCGGCTGGAGATCGAATCCGCGCCGGTCAAACGGAGGTTCCGGGTGAGAGGGCCTAGGCTCTGACTTTAAAACGCGAAAAGACGATGACGATGCGACGACAACGACGACCGGCTGGCCGGCTGTTCCGGTTTGCTCTTCGAACGGTACTCATTCTCCTCGCGCGAATATTCCGACGTCCTGCGGGATAGTTATCCCGAAGAAATGACCAGGAACCTCGCGGCCCTCGCGATGACTTCGTGTTTCGCCGAAATACTTTTCGGTGCTGCATGAATAATGCATCTGTATCGCGCACTTGGCAGCCCCTCTTGCGGCATACATCAGCCGTGTAACGAGGATTCAAAAGCGTATTTCCGTTTGCGAAAAGCGTCGTTGATAAAACGACCACGAGCATAACGATTCGTCTCGAGGAACGAGTTATACGCCTCCCTGATTCAGAGTGCAGTCGCATTCTTACCATCCGCTCGATGTACATTCTGAATTATAGATCTTCGTGGATGAGGAATAAAGGATTCGTTTCGTGAATTGATACGGTGTCTGTTCTACCTTTCTTGTTGCAGAGTTCCCCTAGCGTTGAACAGGACCTAGCATTGGACGTTAGCAATATCTTTGGTTGTAAAGAAAGAAAACGAAGGAAAAGTTAAGGAACAGAAGAGAAACTTGGGAAATAAGTTTTAGAAAACAAGTCGATCGAAGAAGATAAAGAAACCCAGGATACTGAATATCGAGAAATGCAACGCATAATTAACGCAGAATAAACGAAATAAAATATAATTCGTTTATTTATCGAAGGAAAAAACTAGCGTGACTCGTATTGTTCGTATTATCCTCATATTTTGGTACTTTTATAATATAAGAAGTATCTTGTAATGTGGTTCCTAATAAGAAACCACAGCCGTTGGACTATCCACCTGCTAGGTTTAATCTACCCATTCTGCATTTCCTTCAGGGGCCGCGCTTCTATCCTATCCATTTTCGTGCTATTCATTTCAAACGAAATGCCACAAAAGGAACGTGTCATTTAGCTTCCCCTGAAAAACCACTAACGACTTTAACGTAGCTCTGCGAATCATCATCCACCGATTTCGCGGCGATTTGCCGCTGGTAAAAAGCGCAGGATCAAGAGTTGGACCGTTTAATAAACGAAACCGACGCAGTGTTCGAAACTCGTGGCACGAGCCATCACGATTTACCACCCCAATCGTAAACAAACGTCGAGAGGGAGGGACGGAGCACGATGTTTCGATATCTCGGCCCGCAGATGTTTTCCTTCAGCCGATGTTTCGTGGAAGGCAATTTTGGCGATGCGTTTGCGTTTCGTACGCCTTGCTGACCAGCCGTTTGACTTGCGGCCTCGTCCGGTGGACCGAGCTTTGTGCACATCTGCGTCGATCGGACCCTGCTCGACGGCGACGTGCTCGTGATACATGTTGGATTATCCCTCGGGCTTGTTAAGCACCGGGGACAAAGCCAAAGAAGTCATCCTGTGGCTATTTCTCATCTTGCATCGATAAGTATCGCAGGTCACGATGATTACGCGGTGACAGCGTGCGCAATTTATGTAGCAGCGCGTATATGAATTTTGGCTGATAGATTGATAACAAGACTACAGTCATTTATGCGATTTATAGATGAAATAGAAAATACAAAGAAATACAAAAATGCAGTAGCTCACGAAAATATTCGAACATTTACACTTACATCTACACTTATATTGTATTACGAAAAATATGGAGTAAGAAATTTTAGATCTACAGAAACGTAATTCTGACTTGGAAATAAAAGTTTTTAGAAATTCAGAAACCTGATTAAAGTCAATACGGACAAGAGATGTTGCAGTTGCACACTGCTGGCGATATGTGATTCCATATGTTTGTATTTCAACACGAGTATACCATCTCGTTATTGGAATCGTAAGGATTCCTAAGACCAACATGAAACGTTAGCAACGAGAATAGCAACGAAATATTCCCAGCGGCAGAGGAATTCTCGTGTTTGTTCATGTCGAACCGAGAGATATCCACTGCGAATATCTTATATTAATACATTAGATTTACTTGCTGTATATACATCTCTAATGGAAATATAAAAGTTCTAAATCACACGAGGCGGTATCATTTGAAAAAAGTCGCAACAACATTCCAGCGTTCGTCTACATCAAAGCTAACTCGCAAAAGGGGAAACAATTTTTCCACTGATCATCTCTTAGAAGCTCCAACTACAGCCCATCGAATCTGTTCAAGCAGAATATTATCAGCAATAGTCGACACAGAACGCGATCAAAACTCAGAGGCCGTTCCAAGCAAAACCTAATCCAGTAGCTACGAATGGGCTATTCGTCGCGTTATACGTTTGTCCTCTAGTTGGAAAGACGCGTCCGTCGATACGCCACGGTTGGAGCGCTGGCCATCGACTAATTTTGAATAGCAGCTCATTTGCGGAGGTTGCCACTTGCACGCGTGAGCGTTCATGCACAAAAGCTGGCAGAAAAATAAAGAAATCCGGTGGACGGCGAGAATTCTCGCTCATTTAAGCGAGTCCTTCCGCTCGTGTGCCGTATGTTACGCCTTTCAACCTTGGGGCGGCTAATCTTCGGCCACGTTCGTTCACGTTCCTTCGCGGCGACCCTCGACTTCACGAGCTTTTCGAGCATTTTATGGCGCGGAACGAGTCCTCGTTCACGGCTGCGAATCGCTCGATCCTCGACACGTTTTCAAGATGCGACCAGACGAGATATATCGGATAATTTTGTCACGTCGATGATGGAAAAATATCGGATAAGCGACGATGTCGTAGTTTTTCCCAGAAACACGGTCGCAGGGCTATTGTTTCGCGTGTGTACGAGAGATTCGTTACGGTAAACCGGTGACTCAAGCGGAAGTCGATCGAACCGCTCGCGAGTAGCTGCATTTTATGTGTTACGCGCTTTTGACGTGCTGTCTGGCACGTTTCACGCGTTTGGACGCGTGAGACTTGCAAACAGTGCACATTATGTTCGCAGAGAATGGAAAGGTTTAAGTGATTGATAGTTGGCGAAACAAAGATCATGCTGCAAGTCAAAATTGTAACAGATAATGCGTATTTTCTATTTCTGAAGAATGTTGCTCAATCTGGATACTTGTAGCGTCTGCGGGATAGTAAAAATATTTTGTTCTATCTTTTAACTTGTTTATTTCCTAATTAGATATCTCCCCTGGCAACGAGGTTGAATATTAACAAACGTAAATTAAGATTTATGAAACGTGACTAATAAATTTTGAAATATTAATATGATTCAATTATAAACGAATTAAACACGAAATATGTAGGAGCATGACAGTGCATATTTAATAGAAGGATAACGATTTACTTAAAAATCAGTCATCGGAGAATGTGGAACAGTGAATTGGCTATCTGTATGACGAATCAATCTATCCTTCCCCATTAAATTTTAATTAATTCGAACATGTAAATTTAATACTATTAGAGAATCCTATAATTAAATCCGTCATTCTATTACCTCGAGCTATATAGTCTCTTAATGTGCAAGCTCGCTCGACGATTCGATTTTTACGCTACTCTATGGCTCGTGATAACAATTTTTCCTTTTCTGACAAATTGCCGTGGCTCCATTTCATCCACATTTCCGTTCGAACGGTATACTGTTGGATCGCGGTTCGTTCGCGAATACTGTTCGCACAATCTTTCTCCGATGATTACAAGGTAACCAGGCATGCACGCTGTGCATATCCGACATTTTTCTAATTGTCGATGAGGTACCGCTAAGCGTGCACGATTACGCAGCACAGGATCCACGTTGGCCGTGGATCGGAGGACGAACATTACGCTGACAGCGCTTCGAATTCGTCCTCCTCCGTGTCTTGCTTCCTCGCGTGTTTAGCCCGTCAAACGTGTGTCGTCGTGAGCTTGTAACTTTTGCGATAATCGCTTCCCCATTCTCGGTTCGTCGCTTCCTTCTCCACTGGTCTGGCGAATGGCGACGAAATTAATACCTCGACACTGGATGAAAACGTCATTTCGTTCGCAATTAACGATCTATTAAATCGACGAGCTCAACGAACCTTTCATAACACTTTCTAATACAACGTGAAATAGAACTGAAATCCTACGTTTCTTTTTAGAAGCATCTTCCAACCATCTTGAAGCGTTCTCAAGTTTCACGCAGCACGATTTTTTGAAGCGTCAACATCGTACAACGCTTCGCATCGAAAAACACGAGGCTTTTTGTCCAGCAGAAAGGGTTACCCCTACGAGAGCATATTTCCTCAAAGTACTCTCTTCGCCTTTTCCTCACATACTCCGACACTTACTTAAATCATTGGTCACAGTATTGGGGAATGCCTAGCAGAGGCATGGCCGATCCGGATTATTTAAGAAACTCAATAAACATTCTGTCTACCGAACGAACGTTACACCTACGGCGATAAACGGTGTAAATTTGTCTTCCGGCCCCAAGACTTTTTTCCATGCATTCCGGAGACCGGTCAGTACGTGCTTTTACGATATATCCCCGGCACGCAAAATACCGGGTCCTCTTCGAACGACGCGACACGTTCGTTTTCGCCGGTTCGACGAAAGGTCAAATCGATTTCGGCCAGAATTGGAGATAAGGTTTACGGGCGCGTTTCTGTCGGGTCGCGAGCCCTTAACACGGACATTTCGAGCAGTTCGTAAGTGCACCGAGCCTGCTCTTTCTCTCGCACGTTCTTTCTTCGGTGTTTATAGTGCTTGTTTTGCACTTTCTGACTCGTGCTCGCGTATACGGGGTCGAAGTCAGAACGAAAGGGCTTCGAGTAGCCAGCCGACGCATTTCACACGTGTCAATCGCGCCAAGATTTACTGTCCTCCCTCTTCTTCGTTTCCCTGCGTTCTTCGTGCCACATCACACCGCCTCCTTCTCTTTCTTTGGCCCATCTAACCAGCCACCCTCTCGCGCGTTTTCTTTTCGTACTCTCGAGACTCATACTCCGTAAATCATGGCGCGAACTTTGCGCCCGCGCGAGACGTTTACGGGTTCCCGGTTATTGGACCGAGACACGCTCGAAGGACTCAGCCTGACCGATTTTTTCGGGATCAAGCCACGCCATCACTGGCGCTGAAATAAACACGTAACGAGCCGCGCCGATGAAACTGGAGAATATTATGCAGCGTGAGAGAAGTTAGTTGAAACGACCACTGAAAGATAGTCGTTGATTCGGATTTAAGGGTACTTCGGTAATAATCTTAAAAGTCTTGCTGCATGGACACGAGCATGTCATTCTATAGATTATATCGTATTAGGCCACTGTGCTTCGTGTATTAATTTTTCGAGCTATTATTGAGAAGATTCGGAATAAATTATTGAAACGTATCGATCAGTCAAAGCGTATTTAATTTTGTAGACGTTTCTCTATATGCCGTATTATTGAAAAATCTATCTTACTTTATAATACTCTGAAATCAGTGTCACTCAATAATTATTTTTAACCTGAAATTCCATTTCAATTTTAATTCTTCCAATGTGTGCAGTGTCATTGAATAACTATTTCCAGTATTCGAGTCCTCGATTTATATATTAAATATAACTCGTCAAATTCGAAATTTTCCTAATGTCATTCGACAATTATTTCCAATACTACAAATATACCGACGTACCTCGGTTAAAGAATGATTCATTCCAGTTCGTAATTTTCCCAATATGTCGTCAAGCAACTATTCCTGGCATTCGCCTCATCTTTTTCAGCATATTCCCAGCGGTGCACGCACACGTCAGATCCCAACCAATTTCCGTATGTCGGGCCCGCCTAATTGCCATGTTCCAGAGTAACAGTATTACACGAAGATTCTCAGTCTGCGACGTGGAGCGCGTCGTGTTTGCCAGCATCAGAACATCAAAGTGGAAATTCCAGTGCGAAGATGTCGAAATCGCAGTCGGTTCCACGAGGACGACGCGTCATCTCGAAGGCTTGGCTCTTTGCTCACGGTTGTTCGCGCTTCGTTGCTTCCTCCGTGCCGCTTCCTCTCGACGTCTTCGGGGCACGAACGAGGAAACGTTAGCTCTTATACGAGGAATAACAATGCGACGGCGAATGGGGCACGGAAAATTAAATATTCGTTCACGAAGGAAAAAGGTCATTGTATCGGAATATGTTTTCCATGGCGCGAGACGTGGTACGCATTCGTGTCTCCGATACGAGGACGCGACCCGTGATTTAATTATTCTACATCATGCATCCGGAGCGAGATTCATATGCAACCAGGTGTTACACAGCTTTTTATCTTCATCTTCCAGAGAAAATTGCCTGATGTCATGCGATGATGCTGCGATATTGGGGATAAGTAAGATGACGGTGAATAATCAGATTTTTACATAACGTGGTCGACTTCTTTGATAAACAACATTGCTGGTAGGTTGAACTTGATTGATAAATTATCTAGATTTTTTAGTTTCCTTAGTTCGTAATTATAGTTACTGAGAGTTCGAGAAGAAGTTTCTTTGCAAGAAGAAGAAATAATATTTCTAACATTTAAGACGGATGAACCGAGTAGAAGACGAAGCTGTTGCTTATCGTGTCTCGTCACCATTGCTGATTTGATTTCATTGTATGGTCTACATTGTGTATTGTCGGTTGTTATCAACGAGAAACGCGATATGGAACTGAAACTACTTAAAACTCTATTACACACAATTACCTAGAAGAACGCAGATGCTAAGCTAATCGACTGCATCGAGGTTAATCGTTTGGTGTGTGTTAATTCCATTAAAATTAAGAAATTCCTAATTTAATTTACCTTCTACTTGGCTCATACGACGAAATTAAATCGCAAGCAGTTAGTACCCATAACCTCAAGTGGTACCAAATACCAGCGCAACAATTCGAAAAATCTCTGGTGAAACTCGTTTACCTTCTCGATAAAACTTCTGGACGCTTCCTTCAACCCACCTCCCTTGCACGGATGACCGCATTGTTCCGCGAACGTGGATACCGAGTTCCAGAGCGAACGGCATTTCAATTGAACTGCGCACGGCCGTTTAACAGCGGCGTCCAGGCGACAAGATCGATCTCGTCCCGTCGCGTCGATAAGCATACACCGGTAACACGGCGTTCAAGATCATGCACGGTCGAATGGAAAAGATGACAGGTTCTCGGAGATCGCCCGCGGTCCGACAGGTGGTTTCTCGCGCGAGAACAGTTTCCCTTCGAATGGTCCTCCGGTTGATTTTCACGCGCCAGCGTCCTTCGGATCGATCCTATTATACGCATTCTATTCCGTGCACGCGGCCATTCCGTTAGGAATCTCATCTGCGTTCCCAGAATGACGCGATCGCGCGAATACCAGGGTCCGTTGGCGCGCGAGCCTCGACGAGTCGTTACGATATCGATGTATAACCTTAAGTCGAAGCCGGAAGGCGAGAAGGTCGAGGGATCCGTGAAAGATAGCCGAGGTCGGCTATCCCAAGTGGGAAGTGGAGGATGAAGAGGTGTACGGGCGGAAGAAAAAGCACCGTTGGGATTCTTCTCGGTATCGGAAACATCGTCGTTAGAGACGAAATCGTGGGCATCGCGTGGCCGTTCCTACGAACGAACGAACAGCTTTAATTATTCCCGCGGAACGATTTCCTGCTCCAGGGATAGTCAGCGCCCGCGGCTCACTTCGAAGGCGTATCAATCGAGATAACGAGAAGAACGGTCTACTTGCTGCAATTTCATCTGAGACGGAGCTCGATCGTGGGACGTGTTTGATGATCGGCTCTTCCGCGGATTTAAATTGGTACAGTGGATGCGTGACAGGTTCTCTTTAGTGGTATTGTTCGGGGTATTGTTTATGGTTATGATGGATTTCAATGCTAATCAAGTTTCTTTATTCTTTCCTTTTTATCCTCCAAAGCTCTCTTCTCGTTGCGGAATATCATTTATCGTACGGAAATTTTAATTACCGTCTAATTAGTTTAATCTCTGTCTGAATCTACTTAGTCGTACGTGAATGCCTATTAAATAAATGAAAAAATGGTAGAATTGGAGAATTGCTGTTGTATAAATTATTACAGAAATTTCCATACTGATAAATGGTTTACTTTGTTTAATTTATTTTTCTGGAAATTACACGTGTAGAATATTTCGAATGCGAATATCTAATAAATAATTTTATAACTTCCGACGAAAACTTCGATAGTACCTATCTATAAATTCCAAATTTCATGATATAATGTACCCTTTGTGAAAACTTAATTACCAGAATATAAACATACGTGATAACGTTAAATTCGATGTTTAAATCTGCCCCTTAATTCCCATCGTTCGGTATGCTTTTAAAGGAGGGTTGTCGACGACGAAAAGCGCGGCTGCTTAATAAAACTCGGGCAAACAGGCTGATACGATCGCTGGCAAATTTAGTCCTCGACATAATAATTTTCATTGGGCCGTCATCGCGGTCGTCCGACGCGCACAGCTTACGGGAATCTTAATCATGCTCATCGCGGAAAGAACGCGCCGCGCTTCCACTCCTCGTCGGTTTACCTATTCATGCGAGCCTTTACAGCGCGTTAATGAAAAATGCGGCCAGTCAGCTGGTGCTCGTCCTTACTGCATACCGGGTGACCGTGTTCACCACCGGTCGTTACTGTCGCTCCCCAGGGAAAAATGTTCATGAATGTCACGTACGAGCTCGTTGACGAATAAAACGTTCGTTTTATCGCTCAACGTTTCAACGCGGCGCACTTAAACCGAAGATTCATCGTTTTTTCGCTTTCTTTCATTTCGTATGCATAAGGGCACGCGCGAGACTATTATTTCAAACTTCTCATTCGTTATCTTCCTTTCTTCTGCGAAGAACCAGAATTAATTTATTTCATAACTCTATAGCGTATAATTTTTTACTAATACTACAAAATTATACGAAATTTTTTGAAATTTTTTCATGAGATATATCCTTTCCTTGCCTCAAATAATTCCTATTTATATATTAATTTCATAATTATATTCGTCTTGTTTGTATTAATCAACCGGTATCGCTAATGACGTGTTTTTTGTTAACTTAATTAAACCGATCTATTTTATATCGAAAAACTCTGGATAACGCAATGGACCATCCACTTCGGCGATCTCTCTCGGCGGAGCAACGAAACATGCAAAACTCTGACGCAGCTCGGCTCGATAATGATCATCGATGGTACGTGTTAATATTTCGTATATACTCTGCTTAAAACGTTCAAACCAATCCCGTTAACCAATATCCAATCGTTGGCAAAACACAGGGCCCGTTAATAACAACAATATTAGAGTATTGGATAACCGTCAACCAACTTGTTCGGAGCTACGCTTGTTATCTATCGCGCTCGATCGGCCGTCTGATCGACATCGGCTTTGTAAACTTCAAGGAAGTTCGTTTCCATTCAAGACGTCTCCCGAGCGTCGAGCAATTTCGCTCGAGTGCCATGAAACGCTCAACAGAGAGTTAGCCAGGACTTTCTTCCGTCTCTATCTTTCTCTTTCTCTCTGGTTCGTGCCTGAGGCGAGGAAATTGCAAGAAAGTGGTTGGTGGCTAGATGCAGTGCAACCAAGAAACAGGTGTAAGCTGAATAATATAATTGCGTGCTCCTTAAGGAATGCCTTCTTGCTAAAGGAACGTGACGTCCTGATGGTCTCCAAGGAACGTGTCTTTAAGCGTTGTAAAATCGACTTCTCTCTCCGACCGCAAGAAAACATTCGTCCAACTGCTATTTTCTACCGACACCTTTTGCATATTATTCGCCGTGTTTCTTGCTCGAGTTCGTAAACTAGGATCGTCGTGGCGGGTCGTTTCGTTTCAGCGATGCTAAAACGTCCCGGCGCGGCCGTCCAGGCTACCTGTTTAAATAGCCGCGACACACTGCTCGCGTTAGTGACCCGCATCGACGTAACGAGGTGCTCCGTACAGAGAACACTAGCCCCTTTTAATTAAAATCTGTTCACGCCTGTGTAAAACGCGGCGTAAGAAAGTTCGTTAAGCTCGAGGAATAGTTTCCAGGTTAAGTGAAGTCGAATTGCTGGATGAAAGGCGTTGAACTATTTTCCAAGGCGATCTCCGGATCGGGTTGCTCTCCGTGGAAAGTTTGATTGAACGCGACTAGCGGTAAACTGTACTCTCAAATGTTGCACACCTAATTTTTTAGCTTCTTTGTTTATTTGCCGGTCTGTTCGTTTATGCAGAATATTACCCATAACTTTGTACTTTATTCGTGTTTCTTGGTCATCTTCAGATCTTGGTCTATTTATATACATCACGGTGGAAATGTAAATCTTAGTCAGCGTGTACAAATTTGCATAAGATTTTAGTAAAACCATCCATTAAGCAGAAAAATATCTACCATTCCAAACAAATGTATTCATTTGCTACACAATTAGTATGTGCATACATTGACTGGCAACCATACATATTTACTGAATTAATATATTCACACTAATATATTTGTATACATTTGTATATTTAATTTATACAAAATTCTACATCCAAAATTTCGTCGCTTTATCTCTTCGTTTTACTCCAAGTTGAAATAGATAAAGTAAATAACACTGATCTAATGTAACCACATTTCTTGATTTAAAGGAACCTTTAATATTACCCATTCTCGTACAGAGAACTTCCTCCATTTTCAATTATACAACTAGCTATCTACACTCTCGAAAGAGGACACGAGAGTGTTGTGATATTTCAGCCGTCTCACCCGGTACGTGTGGCATTATGCGCCAAGGGATCCACTACGTGGCACATACTAAATGTCTACATAGATATACCTAAAATACATACTTAGCCTCGTGTGTGGTGGCGCATAAAAGTGCATAAGAGATGGCTATCCCAGAGAGCGAAGGGAAGACATAGCCACCTGCATTATAAGTTCCTGCCTACCGCGTACACAGCGTCCATTTATTGCCGGCTTTTCAGCCGTGCTCGAGGCGTGTCCTAAAGCTCTGCAGCTTTGTGCTTTCGCCAGCACGTATCAACGGGCCTGAATGCGTTCGCGAATCGCTGTAAATCGGGTCGGCCGACCGTTCGCGCGAAATTATTAAGCTCGTCGATCGAACACGATGTCGAAACGTAGGGACGCGTTCGAGATCTTGATTGACTTCGCGCCGTTCTCTAGATCCTTCATAATGCACTTTGCCTTTCGGCGTTATCGACAGACCCATTCGCCCGTGAATTTTCCCCGCAGTTTGATTTTACGATATTCTAAATTCACAGAAAATTTCAATTTGTTACTTTCGTCGACGATGTGCTTACAGTCGCGAAATAATTCGCTTAGTTCCTTGCGTTAATTGTTCTAATTTCCAAAGCAACCAGGTGCGATATTAAGATTCGCACATAAGTCAAATTTCAAATTTTGTATGCGGCTCTAAATTTATATACTCGAGTTTCACAAATTGCCAAAAATATTCAAGAATTTTAAACGATTCTAAATTTTAATGCCCGATCCACTAAATTATACGTACTCTTTCCAATTTTCATAGCAAAGGCGAAGTGTGTAACGACCTGATTCTAAAAAGAAATTCATTTCCACTAAAGAAAAGAGTGATCGCGGAGTGGGTGAAAAAATAGGAAAGCTATCAACGCGAAGGGGATTCCATTTAGCGGAACTTGAAACGATGAATCGAAGGTAAATTGATTAGGAAAGCGGGTAAGAAATATCTCGGTTAATAGCAAAAGTTGCTCTTTGTTCGGCTGCTGGTTAAGAAGACGGCACGCGGTCGAAAAGGCAATTTGTATCCGCTGACTGGGTGCGAGCGTGTTCACCGATTATGAAGAACGCCGCTCGCGTCGATGATTAATAACCAGATTAATAGGCGGATAGGAAGTTGCGAAGGGCAGCTCTCTCGTTCGTAATCGGAAAAAGAAGAAAAAAGGGAATTCGCCCGGGAGATAGCGAGGGCGAGAACAGAGAAAGACGAACAGCAGAAGGACGGTAGGACGAGTTAACTTCTCCGAAGAGGAAGAATCGTACAGGCTGTCCCTTTCGTTTTCTACGTTTCGTCCCTCGCGGCTTTGTAATTTATAATTCCGTCAACATCTGCTACAAAAGGAGACTGAAAAAGAAGAAACCAACGAGACGATAGTTTCCAGAGCGAATGAATTTTTATCTTCAAACGTAGGTCCTAAAAGTAGCGGCGTTTAACTACATGTGCAATTACAGCTTATAGCAAACATGACTTTATGGCGCATTCGCGTTACGAGTTTTATTAACATAGTATAGACTATAAACCATAAATGATACGGCATACCTCGTTAAAATTAATATGGTTACTAACCTGCGGTATTACGTAATTAATTTGATAATAAATTTCAGAGATTCTACGCGAAGAGATTAGACGTATATTGTATATTCAGACTTGAATAAATAAATTATTTCCCAGAGACATAGAGAAAAAAGGAGTTTCCCTCAATTACACACGTTAGGTTGCATCGTGGGCCAAGTTAATACTAGAACAAATAGATATGTAAATGTGAATTTGTCACGGTTGTAGATCGCGATGCTCGCTGTCTAGTAATACGCGGCAAGAACGAGCATTTCATTCAGTCAATTCAGAGCCAGGTTAATGTAGGATGTAGCCGAAGAGAAAATACGGTCAGAGTGGAGAATAAGAAGTAGCGGAAAAACGACAGAGTACAAACTAGCCTCCTACGAAGAGATTTAGTTTTGCCTTCGTGACGTCCCACCTCCTGTTTCCTCTGCGATCCGGCCGAGTCTTCCTTATTTTCCAGCTGGTTAACATCCATGAGCTACGGACGAGTCCTTACGGGAGGCGAGAACAGGCGGGGACATTATCAATGGATCTACCTCCACGTGCACACACGTACACGCAAACGCACCACTTAGCGCCAATGGTGTGTGCGTTAACGTGTTCCTCGCTTCCCTTAAGCAACCGTCTCGAGGCCGCTAAATCTATCTCCTGTACTCCTTATTCTTTTTGCCTCTGTACATGTTCTTTTCTTTGCAATCGTGTTCCCGTATAAACGTTTCTATTAATTTCTAATTCAACTGTAACGCGAATTTCGCGATTTCCCAGCCGATCGTTTCGTAGCGCGTCCCGGATCGCATCAAAACTTCAAGACTTAATTTCTCGGTAGACTGATTCCGCGAGATTCATATTCCTTAAAATGGGCCACGATATGGAACTGACGGTTCGAAAATTCTAATTTATCGCGAGGAAGCACGAACGTTAGTTGAACTCGGCTATATCGTGATGTTTTACGATCTCCTTCGCATCTTCTTTAATAATTCATGATTAAAATTTCGAATTCCATCGTTATTGCGGCAGAGCACATACAGAACGACAGATGGATGCTTCCTCAAAGAGCAACAGAAATCGCAATATCTTCGCCGTGATATACTCTGAATATAATCACACTAACATCGACGGGTGCGTCGGCACAACATGCTTTTCATCCGACGTCTAGATCGATTATTTGTGGCTTCCTTTATCGTCGCGAAATATTCTACGTTTATAGTTTTCTTCAAGTAAATTACACGTTGTAACGATCAATTGTAAATCAAGTCATCACGAGATTATACAAGTCTAAAAATGATGTACGGTGAATTATGCAAGACTGAAATAGCTAGCGAAATGATACAAAACTAGTTCCTTCTTCGATCTGCATGTACAGACGACCAATTTACAGATATGTCTGCTTCTATGGATATTTAAAAAATATGCGTTCTGTTTGTGAGATTTATTTTCTACCATAAAGCAATCAGATGTTTCAGTCAACTTTCCAGACAAGAACAATAAACTACATTAAAATGCCATCGTCTAAAATAGTTCTCCTTTCAACAGCGATCTGTCTCGGTTACCGTTTAACACTAAGGCGACCTCTTTTCTTCTTTGCCTCTCAATTTTCCTCATTTAATTGTACGATGGCGTACGAGCGATTCCATGATACAATCCTGGACCACATGTCAGTTTGTTTCGCTATCACTTTATTTCCAGTTAGTCTTTGCTCGGTGCTAAATAGAGTTCAACGCGCTGGATGAGACGGACGCGGGTGCCTTTGATCACTTCTGACATTCGGAATTTTCATAATTTATTCCACGCTGCGGGCTCCCTTCGTACCTTATCCCTTCCCACCCTCAAACCTTCTTGCGCCGACATAGGTGGAGCCTATTCGTTACAGGCGTCCGCTTCGTGCGGCCCATCGCGTACATGCGAGTACATTAACACCGGGTGTATCCTTCATAAATTAAAAGTCGAAACGCAGGCGCGTGGGCAACGCTTAATAAGCTATTTAGATAAAGGACCGGGACCCTCCGAGTTTTCCAATTTATTGCGTCCAGTCGATGCACCGTCGTGTATCTTTCTGTGGTTAGACACCTCGGAAAGCAGCTTAGGGAAAATGCTATAGAAATCGTGATTCGAACGAATATTAAATTCGACGAAGGCTGCGAAGTTACATTTTAAGTAGTTTGATACATAAATATGACAGGGGAAAGTTATTATAGAGCAGCGATTTGAAAATTCTATAGTGTCACTGAGATTCATATTACATTATCACTGGAATTCAGTACTTTTGTTGTCTTCTTGCTATCCAAACATATTGATAATCATATTATCTGCTAATTGTTTACACTAATGTATCTTTATAAATGTTTCTGGATTCGTTCCTCGTTTTTAAAAGACTCGTTTCTTTGGATGTAACGAATGAATTCTCTTCTCAATTATATCATATTGGGATATGTACATTGTTTCTCATCTACCATTTCATTAAAAAATAAGAAGTCAGTCGATATAGCGGTATCATATCTTTCTTTTGTTGTTCCTATATTTAATTTTCAAATAATGAAAATACCCGTATAAATACGGCAATATGGTGAGCACAATTTCCTACTAGAATATGTGTTCACGCTCGCATGAGCCACGTAATACGAGTTTCCGAAATTTCGAATTTTTCCCTGTCTCGTTTCGGGACATAAATCAGTCTGTGCCCCCGTCAGTCGACGAATCACATTCCAGATGTATAGTTTCCAATATCTTCGACCTAGCGAGGCGTGTGCTTGCCTTATGGTCTCGTTAGAACGGAAGTTCATTACAAAGCCTAATGCCTTTGGAAATTAGAATTCTCTGAATACCGTGTTTCGGATGGGACGCCGGCAAATTAGTTCAAAGTCCAATTTCCATTCATTTGTTAAAGTACGCGTCGCGCCCTTTTCGCTAAATATTAATAAAGCTCTCGCAGTGATGAACGCTAATCGACAAGTAACCCTTCGTGTCGTGCAAATTTCTGTCAATCTCCACGAATTCCCCGAATACCAGACTTTCGACATATTGGCCAGCAACGCGTGATATACTGTCTACTACCTTTGTGTCTAAAATATCAGCTTGATGCAAAACATTTGTTCCTTCTCCAATGAAATTTCACGTTGATATCTCTAATTTTCAACATATTTTCAAATAAAGTAAACGATACAGTGCAACGTAATGAGACACGAAAACAATACGATTTGAAGCTTTTTTGCTAATAAAAATATTAAAGAAATAAAGCGACACGCAAGTAAGACAAATATTTCCATTAAGAATGTTTCACAACCGCGAAGACGAGACATTTTCATCCCTTCCTAAAAGGGTGGTGGACAGCTTTTCCCTTGGGAACGAGAGAATAGTCAAACTCGTGCTATACGAAACGTTACAAGTGCAAAAAAAGGGGAAAAAGAAAGAAACACGAAAAAGGAGACAAAAAACGAAGATAGAGAGGAAACGAAATAAACGCGGAGAGGGGTTAATTTTGTAAAATACACGCGCTTTTACGGCTCACGCTGAGCGTAACATCACACGTTTTTACAGTATCCCTCATTTTGCCCCGCGTAATATTCTCGACGGGAACAAAAATCTTCACGACCGTACTCCCCTTTCGTTCCGCCTCTACGTTTCTGCCTCGTCGACGATGCACCTGAGAAGAGTCCTCGTTAAGGCTCCGTTAACTCCACGCCGGCGAACGAACAGCAACAGCAACAGCAAAGCGACGGTTTGTAGCAGCAGCAGCAGCACCAGCAGCAGGCAACAGCAACGACGGCTGTAGCACGGCCTAGGAATTACGTGGTGGATAATTAATTGGGTGACATGTCGTGTGTTGGTACGTCTGTGGTATCGGGCCCCGTTATACCTATTCCACGGTGCGTTATAAATAACGCGACGCATCCGCGTATTTGCATATTAATTTCATGTAATGAAGGCGATTAGGCTAATGAGCGTCGAATGTGGTCTCCGTGGCTGTAACTTTATACCCTCTTGGCTATCCTGTACTTGCTGATAAACTTTACCCTTCCCTCCATCCCACCAGTTCTAACTATCTTTCGTTTTCTCTCTTTCTTTTTGCACTACGAGTTACCTACGTTTCGTCTTTCTCTCACTGTTTCTTCTCTCGTTGCACGATCTGCCTACGAGCTGCTCGATCGATTGCAGGCTGAAATTCAATTACACGTTACCGGTACCATCCAAAAATCTGAGCGATACACGCGTTCGATCGACGCATATGCATACGCGCCAACGATCATATCACGCATTATAGCTATACATCGGCGAATTATGTCCTATTGTTAGGCTGGTAAGCGGATCGTCCGCTTTAAATTGCATCTGTCGACACAAATTGATCGCAACCCTTAACGCGTTGCCGTACAAGTGGCTGCAGAAAATTGCACCTTTCAACCACTCTTTCTTCTTTTTCTATCGCTTTCATAATTTGTGCTTCTGTTTCTTCCGGTTTTCCTTTTCTCCTCCTCGTTCTCCTGGTCCGTTCGCCTTGCGACTTTTTTCCCGACGTTTCTTTTTTTTTCGTTTCGGCTCGCGAGCACGACGAGGATTAATGAATGCATACCTTTAGGGTTACGCTTCGCAACGCTTTGTTCCAAGTAATTAAGGATCGTGTTCTTGGATTCCTCGAACGTTAGAAAGGAAGGAGTATGCTCTCTTTGATAACACGATGCTGGACTTTCACCGAGAATCAGTGCTTCCAGCTTCATTCGTAATCCTTCAAATATTCTATGTATAGTATCCTTCAAATATCTTTTAAACAATTATTGTTTCCTGCGATTCGTTGTTTAAGAACGTCAACGTTATTATCGTTATTAATATTATTATTATCGTGACTCTACTAAACACCGTAAAATCAGACGTTTATCCTCTCGCGTTTAAATCAAAGAAGATTCATGAATATCCTTCTCGTTAAATAAGTATGGCTAATTACTATTTTGATTTATTCCAGGCTCCATCTCCGACGAGTTCTCGTGAAGCTCGAGGATCAAGGCTCCAAGGCGCAGTCGGGACGGTTGCCGTGTAAACTCATTTCTGAAATTTCTATTAATGAATCGCTCATTTGTGCCGGAGCTTTTACTTTTTGCTCGATGCTTCGAGCATTATACTCGACGTGTACGTCCGAGAGATAACGGAGACGAATCTCGTAGCCGAGACATCACACCGACGATTTGCGTAGAAACGATTGCGCACGGTCGATAAATTTCGCTGTAAAAGCAACACGAAATTCTGTAATTCCTAGACGAGTCGAACTCGTCCCGGCTGTCGTGTTTGACGAAAATTTATGAACGCCATTAATTTCTGCTGGCCGAACGAGTGATCCATCGCCTCGCCTCGTTCGCGACGATTGGTTAATTATTTGTCAGCCCTGCTAAACGAGTTCTTTCGTGCGTTTCCTTTAAATTCGAATATCGTCGTACGCCGTTTCGACCGACAGCTGTTCGCGGGACGCCTCCGAATTAATTTACTCGGCGAGTGGAATTGCTCGGTCATTAATAAAGACCCTGACTTCTTTTTCGGCTTTCACAGACTGAGTAGTTTTTTAGCCGTTGGTCGCAGAATTTCATCGTGACTACCGTGGGTAAGTTCTCTCGAATATTCGCGATTACGTCAGTTGAAACCTAATTTCAAACACGCGAACTAAGACTCCTATATTTCCCAGGTATTTTCGTTTCCAGCGTTTCTAGGGAAGCTATCTTGAGGATTAAACCGATCAATTCTATTTCCTATGTATCTTTTAATTTAAGTAGCAGAGTACACGGTTAACGTTTAACTTTTCACAAACCAAGTGATTAACCTCGACGAAACTAATGAGTTTAGTTCCTGTTCATAAATTATGTTTCTCAACCATCTAAACATTCTACTTTCACTTATTTTCATGCTGATAATATTCAATTCCCAGCATAGTATTAATAACATCGTGTATAATCGTACAATTAATGAAGTTCCAAAATATTTTTTCAAAAATCTCAGATGGAAAACGCTAACGTTAATATGTACAGTATGAAACGCGGTTGCAATACCGACTGTCATCAACGATGAATCCGTCAAAACAATTTCAATCCAGTTCTCTCAATCGGAGGATCATTCGTGACCGATAAGAGCATCGCGAAGCGAGGGACGCACCGCACGTAACAATCTCTAATAACCATCTTGGTAACCATCCATCCATTCAAATGATACACCGGTTAGCGTGGCACGTTCTACTCCCGCTAACTCAGCGAGCATCGTCGAGCAACATTAAGGACGTTTAACAACTTGTAAGCATTAACATTAGGTCCGTGTGTGGTAAGTACTGGCAATATAAATCACCGGGCCCGCCCGCGGGTCCACCGATCAGCCTATTCGTAGGGAAATTAGACACGCGTTTGCTTCATCTACTCTTCTCGCTTTCTTTCTTCCTGCTTCTGTCTCCTTTCAACCATTCGTCACATACTTAGCTGCTACTTTCTCTCTTTCTCTTCCTCTCGTCCATTCGTCTTTATCTCGCGTTTCTATTTCCCGTACGTTCGTCGATTCCATTTACCTTTATCGTTTCCACGTCAATTAATCTCCCTGTTCCTCTTCCAGCCACGGTTCGTCAAGCCATTCGTCTTTATCCCTCGTTTTCCACCGCCACCGTTCCAACCACCTTTAACCGTCTTCATTTTTCCCCCGAACCTCCGCCCCTCTCTCTTTCCTTCATACTCGTCTTTTTTGTGGCCCGTTCTCGAGGACTCTTCGCCTCGTTCTCTGCCCATCCCAGCGCAGCCACCAGAGAGCACTCCTCCACGTTCACCGCCGACTAATTTATGTAATTACGCGATCCTGCCGCGACTGTCCTCGCGGCTCGCGTGATACCAAGTGGCCGGCACCACCGACGAAATCATAGCCGCCTCGCGAAATATTACGATTACCTGCCTCTTGCAGTTCTCCACGTACGTCGACATCGATAGAGCCTCTTCTCTTCTCTGTGTTCTTCTGCTCTCTGTTCCTTTCGTTACGTTACGCCGGAGTGGAACGTGACGGTGTGGTACGTTATATGCATTCGACGAATGCGTCCGTGGACAATGTAAGTTATATCGTGTAAAAGTTTCAGGATAGTGTTCTAATTGCTAGTCTAGATAAACTATGGCTAAGTAAATTTTGTACAAAAGATTCTACGTACGTCAGAACTGTATTTATTTAATTTTATTTAATTCTTGTCGATCGAATTCGGTTATCTGAACGTGAACGAGATATAAAAGGTAGTGTGAAAAATTGATGTGCTTCCGTTACGAATAGTAATTGCATATTCTATTTGCATCCTAATAAGTTCAAGTGAAATAGAATATTACTGCGAATTTCCTACTTTTAGCATAAGTATAAATTTGACGTATTTAATGTATTAAAAGATATACGTGAAAGTATTTAGGGCGAGTAAAACGGGAGAAGGAAGTCATAAATGGAAATTGGCTGCTTGAAATATTAAATACAGAATGGCAGTAGAAATGAAATGAATTTATTAAAAAGTTATTTCGCATGACCGAAGAAATTGCAAGAAAATCGCGAAATATTAATTATCTTGAGTTGCTTCTGGATGCGCTTTCGAGAAATAAAGAAACCAAAAGTAGAGTTTAATTTAATTTAAGACTTTTGCACGGCATCATACATCATTTCGCAGGAAGTGTCCTTGAAATATACAAATTCATAAACTCGCGGAAATAACTCATTTACGTATTCATTTCTCAGACAGAAAATGTACGTCGGATATAGAAAAGAGATAAATCTGCAAGAGTTAGAAGACACTAAAGTGTAAATATATACGGGAAGAATGCCACGAAGATCTATTTATCAAGATTTGTGCAATTGCGATTTGAAATCACGAGAGAGCCCAGAACGAAGAAAGTTTAGTAGGTCACGGTAATGGTACGCGAGATTACAAATTCTCCTGGTAGGATCAGTACCATCAATTGCGATTAATTCATAAACTAAATCTTCTAGATTAAAGAAGAGAAGTAATTTGTAAGAGTAAAATAAGGGAAATAAAATCTTATCGATGTATGAGCGTGTGTGTATGCGCGTGATACCTAATCTCCAAATTACAAATATACTTAAATTTCTTGTATTCAATGACATGTTTTATTCAACGATCACAGAGTACAATAAATTGCAAAGTAAAATCACAGCAAAGCCAATTTCCATTCGTCAGCGACCTCTCGATCTTCCGCAAATGGCGACTACTATAAATTTTTCCGAGTTACACTCGTTTTGGCCGTCGGTTCCCTGGATTTGTATATTTAGAATCCTCGCATATTTTACTCCCGGTGCACAATTAAAGAACACAGGTTAGTCACGAGAATGTATCTAAACGACGGGGCACGGTATCGCGGTACGGATTAATTTCGATAAAAAGCCAATTAAATCTACGCGCTCGTAATCAATACCGAACGATACGCTCGTTGTAACTCAGCGTCTCGTTCCATCGATGCGGTCGACGAACGAGCACGCAGTGCGATTGCTACATATCGTTTGGCCGAGCGAGCCCAGAAGGCCAGCCACGAACATATCTAAATCAAAGAAGCTTAATGAGCGGCAGATTAGCGCCTGAGTAACGCCGATACGCGTTCCACCGTATCGAGAGATAGAGGACAACCGGCCGCTGTACGTGCATTGCCCTGGAAAAATTGTCGATCCGTCTGCTCTGTCCGGCTCGAAATAATTGGATTGTCTCCGTTATCGGAGCTGGGATGGCAAGGCGAGGCCGATCGCGAGCTGCTTACGAAGCGGAGGCGATTCGTTCTCTAACGTGGTGGTTGTTGAAAGAGAAACATGCGAGTCGCAATTTTCAAGATGAAGTTTGTTAAAGAATAGAAAAAGAACGTTTGTTAGAGTAGAAGGTTGTTTGTTGGTAATAATGGAATTGATGTTTGGATAAGAAATTAAGTTTGTTTGCAAAAGAGTACGGCGGTTTCGAAGAACAAAATATTATAGGATTTGGTTTCGAAGAAAATTACATCCGATATGGCATCGATAAAAAGTACAATAAATTGAATCACGCATCTCTTGATGACTGATATTGGATCTATTAATACGTATTAGAATCATTGGCTGCATATAAGATGCTTAATGGTATCGTTAATTGGTCTGGAATCCTATTAAGCCTCGAATTAACTGTATCTATACCCACATCCGACGATATAAGTCAATTTAATTACTGTATTAATTGTATCGTTATTAACGTAAATAATTTCAACTAGATGGCCGACTTGTTTACCGCTGCCACTTATGGATAAATTATTTCACAATTCGTCGCAAGTACACCGAAGGATTTATTTACTCGCAAATAAATAAGTCAGTTTAATTAGCGCGTCCATTCTTGTTGGTTATAGAATCTTGAATCTGCCATCACACCGCGATAACGAGCAATTTAACGAAACAGTTTCATTTCTATTTCGATAAAAACCGATTCAGCGGATTATCGCGCAGGGTGAGCACGTTCCACCTAGACGAAGGGACGATAGGTCGGTTTAGGGACGATGCGACGCATCGCGAGAGAAAACGCACGATGCTTCTTAGATTGAAATAATTAGATCGTTCTTATTCTATCGCCGTTAAAGGTTGGCGAATCTACGGCAAGGGTCGACTTATCGTGACTTTCTTTTTCTTCTGTTTATCGCTCGTAAAAACGATAGTTTACGCTCCGGTTGTATCGAGCTAAAGGAACGAGCCAAAGTCAAGCTCTTCGTATCCGATAAAATTTAATCGAGATCGTAAAGTAGCCTGGAAACGTGGAAACGACGTGGAAGCGAGATTCGCCGGAGAAAAGGGTTGCTAAGATTTTCCTGGAACGCTATGAAAGATTCCTCTGACGACGGTAAGCTTGAGTTAAAAAGAAAATTAAAGGAGAAAACAACGAGACGAACGGGTAAGGGAGAAAACAGAGAAGGGCTAATGAGCGAAGGATTAACGCCTCCGTAAGATTGCTCGTTCCATCGAAGGATAAAGGACGACAGGTTGCACGAGGGTGGATGGAGAGTAGAAGGAGGAACCAGTCGGGAAGAATCGATAATTCTTCCTCTGGCCAGATACGTAACGTCGATCGAAATAATTGGATCATCCTTATACTAAGGCTATTACGGGCGTACAGGTACCAGAGCTTATCGTTCATCGTAGATTGTTTCCAATTGTCCGGACAAACGTTCTCGCTGAGAGAAAGCTCGGCAAACAAGTACCCTAAGATATTAATTTACATAGGAGATCGGCGTTCAACGAGCAGGAACATTTCTCTTATCTTATTTCATTTAATCCCAGACCCAATGCAAACAGAACGACGCGTTATTGGAAGGTCAAGATGTGAGTCACGAGGAAACGCGGAACGAGGTAGTTCGATCTTTATCGAATCTGGCTCCTGAAATTCTCACACCCGATGTAGCTAATTCTGATCTAACATTGTTCGAAGAGAATTTTTCAGACGTAGTTTCGCGAGACTTTTATGACAGAAGGGAAAGGATTTTGCAAAAGCGAAATTTCACATTTCATTTTCTTTGGAACGTATTTCCATTTTTATTGGAAAAGGTTTCAAACGTTTGACTCAACCAATCGCGTTATAACATAGTAGAAACGTTGATGACTATTCCAGGATTTATTCAGATTTTTTGTAGCATCAAAAATTTAGGTTTGATCTGAGCAAATGAGAAGGTTGATTTTTTCAGTTAAAACCTTCAGCTTTCGACGATTGTTTCATTTGTCTCTTTTGTAAAAAAAGCACGCAGAAATATACATTAGCCTTTGTCCCAAAATTTAAATATTAACAGGAAAGCTGGAATCCGCTAGGCGAGCACAATGTAACTTTATTCGTATCACCGAAACAAATAAATTGGTCGCTTTCACAAAAAATTCGTGACGAGGACAATGCTGCGACATGGGAATCGACCGACTTTCCGACGATTTCACCGGTCACGCAACTCCATAGTCCACGGAAACAATGTCCAGCCGTAAGTGAGCATCTACGCTTCGACCTGTGCGCGCGAGAATCCGCGTTTCGTTGGCCCGCTACGGACACGCACGTGCGATTGCGTCCGTGACACGAAACATGAATTTTCCTGGCGTTATTCGCACGTCAGTCTTTCAGGCAAAGTGTCGACGTTATTTTTGCGAGGAAACGACGCAACAATGTAACGTCCACAATGGCACGTGTGACGTGTATGAAATTACATTTTACAGGGTTCCTGGACGTTTCTTGCTCCACCCGTGGCACTCTCCTTTTGTCCGCCAAGATTGGCGTAAATTAAAATTATCAACGTGCTCTTTGACGCGCTTACTGGTGACGCGTGGACATTTTCGTCGGTATGGAAAAAGACGTGAAATTAATTGGGCGTCTTTTACGCCTTCGAAGAAGGGCTGACGCTCGCAGAAAATAAGCAGACTCAAAAGCGCGAGCGGAAACGTGTGACATTTTAATCAGGCTCTCAATCGATAGCAGACTCGAAACAAAAAAACTCACAGAAGGATCCAAATTGAAAATGTCATTCTTTCTTTAACAAATTTCAATCGATAGATTAATACGTAAAAATACGCTTTAATACGACGAAGGTCGGACACTCAACGCGAGTTTTATTTTAACAATTATTACACTGCAACAAGATGGAAGTCGGTTGGAAGCACGATAGAAGCGAGGTTGGAACCGTCCGTTTTCGAGAACATCCCCCGTCGACAGGCCGGATATCCTTTCCGATCTGGCGGAAGGGAAGCGAACAGACTCTTACGAGCGCGATCAGTCACGGGCGTCACGACGTTGTCGAGAGACGGTGGGATCCGAAGTATACCGATAGACGATCGCAGGGCAGAACGCGATCCTGACGAAACTTTGTCAGTGTCTCGCACGATTAGTGGCCAAAGGTCGACCCCTCTGATCTTTCGTATGTCGAGGGATACGGCCGTATTCTTGCGGTCTTCCACGTTTCGCTTCGATTCGCTTGCAACATCCACACCATTCAACAGCGACAGAGAATTAGAGGGGAGGATAGATTCTACAGTCTCGACCGTTGGCAATGCACGAATTATTCCTTGCTCCTATCTTCGTGGGGCAATTAGTACGGCGCGGAAGCCGCCCACGTTGTATCGGGCAATTAATAGACAGGACAGAGTGAAAGAAGGGATAGCGGTCTGCCGTGGAGAAAGGGACGAACGATGCCGATGTGCACGCGATGCTACGACGCCGAGTGTTCGCTGGCATTTGCTCGCGATATCGTGCACGACCGGCAAAGATAGCCTTTGAGGAATGGTCCGCCAGCTAACAGTGATCTACCTGACTGAAACGGGAGGTCTACGGCTAGATCGTCTCGCTCGGGGATAAACCTTATTGTGTTCGTGTCTTCGCTTGTCGGATGTCTTTTAAGATACTCTAGAGCGAGGCTTGACGGAGGATAACTGCTGACTTTTGATGTCTGCGGCGATTCTTTTGGCTTCAGTCGTTCACAATATGTAGGAAGTATATCTATCGCTTTCGTTGAATGTGAAATTTTCTTTGAATATTCATTTGAATATTCGTTTGATGAATCTAATACGTTATTGATGAATTCCTGGGATCGAAGGGATGTAGATCGAGGCAGATGTGCACTTCCAAACGATTTTCTTAAGAGGGTTTTGTATAACCGACTCAAAATTCCAACTCCAATTCCAACGAATGGATAAAACATGGTACTGTAGCATGACGCAGTAGAGCAAAGGCAATGAGTTTCCCGGAGAGAGCAGGACAAGCAAAGGTACAAACAGCGTGGCAAATTAAAGCACACCTCCCCAACGAAGCGTTAATACCATCGTTCGACCACGTTTATGACGAAAGAAACCGAGCAAGTCTGTAACAACGCGATTACACCGCTCCGTGTCGTAAATAACTTCCCCGAAAGATGCCAATAAACGACTAATTCGACTGTTTGCTTGGAATTCGACAAACTTCACCCGTGTCCGATGAAACTCTTTTTACGAGCGGACACCCCATTGCGATGGTCTCATTTGTAGCTACGTTTCATTGAACCTGTCGCTCTAGCGACACTACAATATCCGCCCTAAATCCATCGGAACCACCGCAATATCTCTACGAATCGATCTACTCGTAATTCCATTTTTACGATCGTTCGACAGTACTACACGTTCAAAGGGCTACAAAGTCTTGGCGCAGGATTCGTTTGGCTGCGAAACTACCCTGTTGGCTAAGAAACTGGGGGGCATCCTTAGCAGATATTCGCCTTTGAGCACGAGACACACCGCATGAGGTAGATTCTGTGTGGTCTGTCGCCTGTAGATTCATTCTAGGCTCCATTTGGATTGTTTAAGGAACCACGGGGCCGGAATGGCACGTTTCGTCTTGGACACGCCAAAGTAAACAACCCGCTCACGGCGTGGCGCGGCGAGGCGAGAAGCGTTCTGTCGAGGAGCGGCGCGGAGGAGACGAAGAAGAAGAGCAACGGTTCTCGAGCTATTCCCACGTCCTTTTTGCCGGTTCTCGAGGCTGTTCGGAGGCTCGCGTGTCGTCACATCAGCGCTTCGTGGATGCTGCGGTAAATGGCCCAGCAGCGTGAGATATGGTCTCGTTATTCCGCCGCTCCTCTTGTCTCTCTCCGCTCTCTCCTCTTTTTACTTTTTCAATTTCATTTTCTTCCTTTCTCTCCATCCTTCCCTTCCTCTTCTTTTTTTTTAATAAGCGACCGTGGACGAGGCGATTTTTGGTGGAGGTAGAGTACAACAAAAGGGAACCAACTCCGTTTCTTCTCCTTTCAGGGCACAAAAGCGCGTCTTGAAGCTTTGCCCGATGACTCAACGAAACGACGCTTTCTATTATGTCGAAAACTGCCGAGGGGGGTGTTCTTGAATTCGGTGCCTCCAGTTTTTAACCCCTACCAGCCAAGCCCGACGGCCACCTTTCTGTCGACCGATATTGAAACGCGAAGTTTAATATCCGCGTATTACGTTTTTCTTTCCTGTCGCAAATACACCAAGAGAGGGAGAACGCTGATACCGCTGCTTCGAATAGGAACAGGCAGATAAACAGACAATGATCACGTACTGAAAGATATCGGGCTGAAAAATATTAATCTTACAAAAGTAATAGCAGATAGAGAAATATATACTTCTGCCTGGCTTCACATTTTCTGACAGAAATATGTTTCTTCTGAAAACACGTTTATCCTCGAGCACCCGTCGAGCACCAATCCTCCTCCACCTTACATCAATAAAACTCGCTTCTTCACTGTCTCCTATATTTCTGCTTGCATTTTATACAGTCAGAAACGCAATTCAATCGACGATTACGCGTCTCCGATATCACAGAAACGTCACGAGCCCTACATTGGCCGCTTTGGAAATTCAGCGATGTTTTCCTCTGGCAAAGGAGTTTTCCTTTCATCGATGTTCTCGTGCTCGGAAGAATTCCGAGTTCGGCTGAGAGGTGGGAGAGAACGTAAAGAGAGTGAGAGGAAAAGAGACACAGAAAAAAAGAAAATAGAAAAGAGAAGGCCGACGAAGGTAAAAGAAGAGGGAACGCGAATGGAACACGAGCAGGACAGGGAAAAAGAGGCTCTATCCCATAGGCGAGTTGTATGGGTTGGGCATGGGTCATTCAGTACCTCTGAGTGACCCATTGTAACGTAGGACAATATGGTGCCGCTCTTCAATGGCCGGCTGTTCCCGAGGTGTTATGTTATGTGTTGGCTGTTATTCAGATAGGTAGGTAGAGGCATTCAACGCCGTTTGCCGTTGTGCCATGCTCTCTGCTGGCGTGGTGGCGTGGCAAGAAGCGTGTGCAGGTTCGAGGAGAATCGAGAACCGCTCCGGTACAATAAAAGTGGAGGGCAAGAGCGAACAAGATGGAAAGAGAACGAGCGCGAGCGAGCGATTTGTTGGTGCCGCGAGTCAACAAATTGGATCACCTTAGACAAACTGTTACGCAATCCTGGCGAACGGGCGCCCGTGATACGTGGGCTCGTTTCCCCGCGAGATATTTCATGCGTGTCACGGCCTCTGAGCGGTTATCTCGCATAGCGCGCGCTTAACTCAGCGGGATAGTAATGGATTACTTCGGTCGCCGTACCAGGTCTCGTGTTCGCCATTGTCGGGGATTTGCTAAGTGGATTTATCAAGCCGTTTCGCGGGATAATGTTTTAATTACCGACGGCGCGCTCGTGCGATTTGCTAATTAAGATCGAACGCGAGCGACTCGTGATACCTTCCTCGCGGAGCTTCGCGACCAGCAAAATCGCCGCGAATGCGTGGCGTTGAACAGGGTGGGGGCGAATGATAGATGGGCTTCCTAGCTTCGATCATAATTAGATTTAACGAAGGTAGAGGAAGTACTATGAAATTGAATGTTTTATGAACGCGAATTTCGATTGTTATATCGAATCATCTGACGAATATAATTTGTCTACTTTTATGTTATAAAACTTCTATTGCGTTCTGTTGTTTCAAACTTAACACGGAGAAACACACGTCACAGATAATATTAACTACATTTCTGATTTCACCAGCAACCACGCCATAAATTTTCATATTCATAGAAGACCCAACAACATTTATATTTCCAAATCTAAGAAGCGGATAATTAATTACCTAACATCTAAACTCTCTATCATATCGTCTATGTTACTATCAAAATCACCAAGAAAGAATTTCGATGTTCGCGTAAAGGGAGACGTAAAATACTCGTCCGCCCTCAGATAAATCAGACACGTAACAGATAACCCCGGGGATAATTAAAAGAGTGCAGGAGGATCGTGAATGAGTCACCGTGGTCCAGTGACTCAGCATCATGAGGAGATCTCGAGCTGACCTGAAGAGAGGGGTTAAAAGGACTGACCGGAGGAACTTAGAATCCGGCGCCCAAGGGCCTAGATCCTC
Organism: Bombus pyrosoma; assembly: GCF_014825855.1. Classification (NCBI taxonomy): domain Eukaryota; kingdom Metazoa; phylum Arthropoda; class Insecta; order Hymenoptera; family Apidae; genus Bombus; species Bombus pyrosoma. Next base: position 14,972,676 of record NC_057771.1, on the reverse strand, counting down.
TCACTACGTTTCACCGTTCATGCTTGGGAGGGCGGAAACGAGACCGCTTCGAGGGTAGAGAAGGACACCGTGGACGTCCACCTAATACCCGTTCCCAGAACAAAGATGCGCTTCTCCGGCATGGTATTTGAAATTGGAAGTCGGGAACGAAGGGCGTGCCCGCAGACATTTGTCCTTGACAAGGAGCCCCGCTATATCGGCGGCAAGTTATGCGGTTTCTACTGTGTGATCGAAATTCCGATTAAAAACTCGTCGAGATTGAACCCACTGGTTTGCGTATTGCTTCTTTATGCACATTGTATTTATCTGTACTGTACTCGGATTTATTCGATTCTACTTCGTTGCGATACTAACTTGACCATGAGTGTTGAAGAGGTAGAATGAAATTGATAGAAAATAGGAATGTAAGATGAGACGAGAATAGCTGATGATTCTACATATTCATATCTTTAATTCTTGTAATCGTTACGATATTTACAGAGTGAAATAAATTCCGTACTTTTAATTGCGTTGGTAGAAACATTTCGTTTTTTTCGCAGGCAAACAGAATACTGATCAAAGATCAACAGATGGCAAACTTTCATAAATACGTCAAACGATAAAAAGACCTCAACGAAAAGCTTGCAACCACATCGATTTAAAAAAGGCAGCCCGTAATTAATTTCACCGTGTACGAAATCTGCCCCTCGACACTTATCGCCCAATCTCCGGCAGCAGTTTATTAGTGGGACCTCGGTTTGCCAGTGGAACGAGTCGTGCACGATGAGCGTTCGCATAAAGCAAGTTGAAAACGCGCGTTGCCGCTAGGATTCCTCTCGAGTCCGGCTTTCCTGGCGTTCGACGAGCGCGGAGAGGCACGCAATGCGTGAAGCTGAACAGCCTGCTCATTCCACCCTCGCGTTATCCTTCTCTCGCACTCCTCTCTCGACCTCTCCACGACGTACACATACGTCCAAGTATTTTCGCGTGCAACGTCGGCTAACAGAAGCTATGGCGCGCGAAGAACAGACCCTACGTGACGAGCGGCGCGGAAACAGGGGGCTTTATGCATTGGCAACTTTAAATCACAGTCTGGAAATAACTTATGTACGGATAGATAGCTATTACTATAAAGCTCATGTAGGACGTGCGTGCGTGCCCTGTCGAGAAAGATCTGTAGCTCTTCCTCTGACCTTCGTTCGATGCTTCTCTCGTTTCTATGAATCCTTCTCCGCTTTGTCTTTGCGTTTAGCTTTGTGTATCGCGATAGATTCGAGAGAAATGTGTTTTAGAGGAAGATGTTCGATCAGAAATATTGATAATACATTATGCGCAATCGTATGCAGATCGTATTCAGATGTAGTGGGATTTATTTCTAAGGATTTATTCTCATATGATGTGCTGTGATCCTGTGAGTAATATCTTAGAATTTGATTCTTTTGTAGATGAAGTTTTAAATTTATTTACGTTCGTAAAGAAATTGTTTGTAATTTAGTTTCTTGAATCATTATTAACGACCATTCTACCAAATATAAAGCTATGGGTTTTATGATATAGGTGAAGATCTAATTGTTGCCAAAGAAATCCACAAAAGCGTCACAATCACGGAGAGCAGGGGTTCATTAAGAGGATGAAATATGGATCTCGTAAATCAACGATCCGAAAGAAACCTTTCTCGAAGTGGAATCGGTTGTCTATCCGCTAAGTGGCGGCACGAATGAACACATTCGATCGTTCTCGTGAAATATCGTTATTGTGCTGCCAAATAACATTTGTATAATCGCCTATTCCTATGGCAAAAATCGATCCGTGATCACGAAATCTACAGGCGGGCGTCATCTCGCAAATATGCGCGGCAAGAGAGAGAAAAGGAAACACGTAAGAGGCAGAGAGAGGAATAGAGAAGTCGAGGAGAAGCGTCAGAAGCGGTCAAAAGCGTCGTAAATTAATTCGTCCCGTAAGTGCGTTCTCCATTTCTTTCTCTTCTTTTACGAAGATTTCTTCCGAGCATCTCACAACTTTTCTATTCCATGTCTCTCTCTCTCTCTCTCTCTCTCTCTTTAGTCGTTTATATAAAATAAATATTTAGATAAATTTCCCGCGCGTAGAGAGCTGGCATGACTGTTCGAACGAAAACTTCATCCGTCATCCGAGCATAAAAAATTTACTTAATCCAGGATTATGCTAATGCGCGCTGATACAACAATAATAACACAGAATACATGGACCGAATGGAACGAAGAAAAAGAATGTGAATCACCAGTATTCACCAGCGATCTTTTACTTTTTTGCCCCACGTAACAGATGTTTTTAGATCGGAATGGACTGTATTCCGAAATCGTTTAAAACATGCCATCAACTTGTGAAATTTCTACTGGTTTTGTTCGTGTATTCTACACTCTAATGGGCTTTTCTAAATTCCACAAGATTATAATATTATCGTCTTTCTGGCAATAATTTAATAACCAAAAATGTGAATTTTTTGGTAGCTTTCTAAAAGTATCGAGTATCGTCTTCGAACAAAATAATACGTAACATTTAACAACGAAGAAAATAATTCTTACGAAACAGAAGCAAATACATCTAAAGAAAACTGTATCTAAAGAACTGTCTCACAGCGACAATTTGAAAAATAGGTTTTTCGTGTTGTCATTTTTACAGCAACAGCGTGAAACCCTTAAAAAAATATTTACGACCCGAACTGCAATTTTACTCGTCCATCTTTCTACTACGATATGACTTTCGTTTGATATTTTCTCTCGCATACCATCATACTGGAAAACTTCCCAAAGTCCATTAACTCCCTGGCAATTATCTACCACTTTCGAGTCGTCAAAGCGTTTCAATAAACGGTGTCACGTTACCCAAAGGAGCTTCAAAGGCTGCTCAAAGAGACTGTTCTGTCATCAGGAAAGCCTAGCGAGCGAAAAAAAAGAAGGAAAGGGAAGGAAAGAAAAGGAGAGGGAAGGAAAAAGGGAAAACGATAACAAGGATTGATCTGCAGGGAAATGGCTCGTGTAGCGAATCCCCGTCGCGCGAATCGTAAATGGAACACGTCTGATTTACGCATGGGATTTCGTGTGCACCGACGAAAGCGGGTAGAAGAGACGAAAGAGGAAACAGAGGAACGGAGAGCGAGAGTGGCGGAAAGCGAGCGTCAGCCGGCAAAGGGAGGAAAGGCCTCGAGAATCTGGCTGCCTGCTGAATATCATTTTTTCCGCTCGAGAAAATTTTCACTTTTTCGTCCGTCGACTACCGTCGCCGCCTTTTCAAGAGGATAGATGCGAGATCTGGCGGGAGGAGGAGCCACGAAGCCCCACACGTTTCCGTTTCTACGTGACTCGTCCGTGGCAGACGCAACGCGTCGCTTCTCGTCCTGTCGTTTGTCAAACTCGACGCAAGATCTCGTTCGGTGCGTTGTCCCCTTGCCTCGCTGTCCCCCGTTCTTTCTACCCACGACGACGAAGAGAAGGACGACGATGACGTCGAGGGAGAAAATCGGCGTCGATTGAGAAGCTTACGCGATAATGTCCTTTCCAGCAGTGGAGTCGACACGTCGGGGGAAGAGAGCGTATCAGACGACGCGACGTTGAAGAATGCGAGACGTGTCCAAAGAAGTCGAGGGAACGTTCCCTACACTTACTTTTTTTCCCTCGGCCAACCTGGCAATTTTGATACGTAGACTGGATAAGGTATTATACGATGTCTCTCGAGAGACAAAGGTATCCGTGTTTTCCATTTGTGTAATAGACACGAAGCGATTGTGGCGTGGATCGATCGAGATAATAGCTCTCGAGGATATAGCATTAACTGGAAAGAATCTTTCGAGATAAATATGGAAGATCGACGGTCTAGACGAGCCCCGGGCTTAAGTTAATCGTTTTAAACGAGGACTCTGGAGTTTCGGGTTTGGCAAGCCACGAAAATTCGGCGGACAGTTGTTTCGGCGACACGCGATAAAGAACGCGATTCGATGCTGGAAAGTGGAAACCGGTTGCGTTTCCGTAATTTATCCGAATGCTGGCCCCTTTCAGGATTCGTCGTTATTGCATGCACGTGGGGTCGTTCCAGACGAGTTTCGATTCTCTCTCGAGCACGCCGTGTCCCAAACCGATCCGCCGATACGGGCCAAGTTCCTACTCTTGGCAGATTCGTCAGCAAAACGAATGAAACGCCGAGACGTCCCGCGCTGGATGCGATACACGAACCGCATTATTGCGCGAGCAGCATAAAACATGCGGATAAATATATTTAAAGGGAAGTGGAAAGGGACGATAAGAGGAGAAGAACGATAGTTTGGAGGATTCGCCGATTTACCAGTGCGTTAACCGGTCGAAGCTTTTAAGTATTAAGTACCAACGCACGCCTGCAATCGCGGATTATCTCTGCACACTTCGAAAATACACGGCCGATGAATAATATTGGCCACAGTACATCGTAGCTCTTCTTTTAGATTCGGCAAAAACTGATGGCATGATCGATGAAATTAATTACTTCGAAATGACGTTATTAAAGCCGATAGGAATCTTTAAAAGCCTTCGTAATTGCCACGATGCTTAACGATCACGACTGATTTTTCATCGGACGTTGCTCACTCGTTAACTGTACGCGATCACCGGTTTAATTTTATATCGACTACTTTTAATTAATCGTACGGTAAATTATTCATTCTGTCTAAATACGTCATTTATTAGGGACACTTTGTCGATAAAATATCATTGGTTTATAAGTGGAATATAGGGAGTCGTTTGATTGACTTTTGATTTTCATGAATATGGAATTTATATTCTACCTTTAAACATTTTTTCTTACGTTACGATAATTAGAACTAATAGAATAAATATTTAAAATAAATAGAATTCTAACTCGTTTTTACATTTCTCGCAGATTTAACATTCAACAGCATATCGGGCAAACATCAACAAGTTATAAAAACTATTATTTAAAAATTTCAGAAACCGATATTAATAACCAACAGATTATAGAGTAGCATCCTCATCTCATATAACACAAACTTTACACGAAGACTCAATAGCTTAAGATTCAAGGGGATTCCAGCAAAGTAAATTTGCCTGTGGTGCAACAACGGTGGCGAGAAGAAGAGAAAAGCAAAGCTTTTTACCTCGGTCGAATCCGCCCACGCGAATCACTGGTTGCAGGGTGAAGATAGCGAAGTCTAAGCCGAGGTCACGGGATCAGCGCATTACCCTAAGCTTAAGCGTGTAATAAAATCGCGGAACTAACGGCCGCAAGATCCCGTGGCGTCGCGTCGCAAGGATGTTGGAACGCGACTGCTCCGAATCGTTCCCTCCAAGCTCGCGGATTTCGATAAACACTGGCTCGATCCACTTCGACCCTCGCGTATGCACCCGACGAGGGCACGTTGAAAATCTACCGCATCCGCGTGTAATCGTAGATAAGAAGTTGCCATTTAAATTTACCTTGCGTCGTGGGAAACCAGAATAAACTAGGACTCTATTGTAACAGAGTGTTAAAACTTTATCGATAGAACAGGCAAATTGGCGTTGCATATATACAATAATCACGTTGCAACGTGTAAACATGGAAACTTGCTTGAATATAATATGTGCGTTATACGGAAACTTTGCGAAATTTCATTAGCACTGTAATGAAACGCGACTATCGTGATCGTATTGGTAAAATTCGATACCGATCTGAAAATTTATGTAGAAGTTACAAGATATCTGTTGCAAACGTATACTTTGTAAGAAAATAGGCATACAATGTGAATTGTGATCTTAAACATATGTAATAATTAGAGCTGAACATGGTGTCACTGAATTTTCTGTCTTGCTAATATAACGAATAAATATTTCAAATAGTTCAAATATTTTAGTGAACTTAACGTATGCTTGCAATGAATATCTCGTAATTTTGTATACATTTTCAGATTTTAATTTTACCAATATAAACATTTATTGTACATATCGTCTCAGATATTCGTATCTTGTTACATTGCTAACGAAATTATAGAATATTTTATATAACAACAATCTCGTATATTTTCGTAAGCTGCTATACATATTTAAAATAATATGTAATTTGAATACTTGAAAATTGTGTAGATTATGAATATCTTCGTTGACTTAAAACATAAAATTTAAGCAAATGAAACTGAACTATCTCAACCACCTGAAAGAGAAATCAGGTCTATTGGATGACTTCACACATGTTTATCTGTGCGGCTGTGAGATATTGAATGGTCGAAAGGGGCATTTGAAAGCTTTGAAACACATATGGTGGAATAAAACCACGTAACGAAATAATTAATGACAGTGATGATAGTAATGGATATTTTTCTATGGATTAGTAGTGACCCGTTAGAAAGATTTATCGATCACCACTTATTGCAGACTGGTGCAGCTGATATCTCTATGCATTTGCACCTCATTTAAATCAGGCGCGCAAGAAGCAGTACCGAGCAGTTTACAATATCGGAATAATATTACCTGGCCATGATTAATTCACGAGCTTTTGTTTATGGAACGTGTTTTACTTTTTACTTGAAATTTTACGTGCTCTTAAACTCTCGAACGCTTTCTACCAGCGTCTAGTACAAACCCTTCTTTATCATTATTCAAAAGATAATAAACCTGACTTTCAAATTAAGTGTGACGAACGAACATAAAAGATACTGCAATTGTAGCCTCGTTAAAGTAGATTTCTATCGTTGAACTTTTTCAATTCGCTCACTGTCTAATCTAGTCTCTATACTCTCATTTACATTCAATCTATATTTTAACATTGGAACATGCACAGATGAAATAAAAAATGAACAACGTGAGATAAAAGGCAAGCCTTGATGGATGTAGTTTTAAAAAATCATCAAAATCGCCAAAAATGAAAACCTACAGAATTTCTATGAAACATTACAAATTGGCCATTTGGAACACTGCGTACCAGTGCTAGTATGTGTTAATATAGATAGCAGTAACTAAGAATTAGAATTTCATTGTTCATTGGACAAGATCTTACATATCACGTGATAAATTGCTCATTTTAGTTTCAGTATTGAACTACAACAATATTAAAAAAAAGCAGTGATAAAAGTTTCGATGGATTTTTGACGAAATATGACGCGTTCATCACAGAAACCTAAAACCCTGTATTTATCTATTCGTCGATTTTCGCATGTCATTCGCGAGTGACGGCTGGGCTAAACGACAACGTGTTGCTCAGCTGTGAATTTTCAGGAAAAATTCGCCAGGTTTACCTGCTCCTGATTTCGTCTGTGACGTGTTTCCACCGCGAATTCTCACCCCTCGTCTCTGCACGGCCACTCGCCGTCATTAACACGTTTAATTACACCCTAAATACACCCCACGGGGACCGGCATCCCTTCCATCGTTATTACGACGCGAACATCTGCCACGATGAAAGCAATAGAGCGGGGAAAAGCTCGGAGAAGTGGCACTGCGGCATCCCCGTGGGCCGTCGATGTTATCGGGAATCGGGGAAAGGTTCAAGCAGCTGCCACTTACCTGAAACAGAAAGAGAAATGTCGTTGTGAGCAGGTGATTTTCAGCACAGATACACGGATAAGCTTATATTATTCGCGATTCCTTCTTCCTTTTCCCCCCAGATTTTCGAGGGTTTGTCTCACCCCTCCACGAGAGCTGTTTGGGAAACGCGAAACCACGAGTGGGACCTTTTGTTGCCGCGTTTTAGGTTGATCGTTAGCGGTAAAGCAAGAGGGTGACTTTCGGTGAAACGGTTTTCACGGATGTCTTTGATGGATCTGGATGAGGTACAAAGTGATAATAAACTGAAGGGCTTTTTCTAGTCTACTCTACAGGGAAGGGTTGTTTGCGCTTTTCGGCAGGATCCTTGTAAGTTTTTAAACCTAATTACTGTTTGAAGAGATCTTTTCATCGTACTTCAAATATATGCCACTTTCTACACGTTTCGCGCAGTGCGTATAAAAATTCATCTCCTGTACGTTGATATAGAATACTAATTTTGAGAATCGAGTTACGATTATCTTTTCTAAAGAGTTACAAATTTTCGCCCATTGTTCGGATTTACTTTCCTAAGCATTAAACGTGACACAAAACACGTTAACATTGGATCTCCAACTTTCACCGTATTTATAGATGACCCAATTGTAGAATTGTAGATTTATTAGTAGTATTACAACCGATTGCATTAAAAGTGATACAAATGCCATAACGGAGCTTTAGAATGTGTCTCATATAATAGCACGACATCGAAAAGCAATTTCCATGGTTTATAAGATAAGCCATAAAGATTACTATTACTTCACGCGGCACAAAAGATAAACATAAAACACGTGTCTCCCTATACGTTGACTTAATTACCGCATAACTTTACACCGTGAGCGTACAATCTATCCATTCCACGAATCGTTGGTTCGGTCGGCCTCCACAAATCCTGAAAACTCATAACTTGTACAGGGCCAACCCCGCTACGATCAGCATCCCATTACGTGGCCCGGGACTCCATAAAATAGTAGAACGAGGCTACCATTCCCACGTTACTACTTCTACGTCGCGGCATTGGACCAAGTACACGTGTCCACGTCTTCCATTATCTGGGCATACGAAACCTACATATCTGAAATATCCCACAGCTCACGCGTCATTAGTACCTTATCGTGTTTCCGAGACAGTCTATTATTCTTCTATTATCCCACGATCGACTCACGGCGCCGGCCCAATGTTCGAGATACGTGTCATCGACTGATTCCAACCAGACGATCTATCGCCTAGGTGAATCTTCTTCTCACCTAATTAGCGATAACGGGCGTTAGCTTTCTGAAGAACTATCGTTTTCGATACTAGTTGCTCGTTAACTTTACATTTGGTTGCTATGGATTAGTATGCGTGAGCATACTAATAAGAAATAAGAATCGTTTCACATGATATTTTACTTTACCGAAGCGAAAAAGAGGTATTATATACATACACATTATATATATATATATATATTTTTTTTAATATACTTTTAATATTTTTTCGTGAATGACTGTATACATAAAGAGAGGAGATAGGCAAATAGCACTAAATCGATGAATCATAGTTTTTCGAAGAATATTGTAGCTAAACGATTGTCAAAATTGGTAGAATATTCTCTGAATCCACTTTGGTACTTTTATTCCTCTGGCTCGATATTTTTCTACCAAAAGACCAGATATTCGGTTGCGAATGGTTTATTCAGCGAGAAAAGTGCTTGTTATATTTTTATCGCTGAACGTGAGTTTGCAGAGATTTCCGGGTCCTCCTATTACATCATTCATACTCGTTTTGTATAAATGTTGCAGCTTGCCTGACAATTGCTATTTCGTTCTCGATATTTTGATCACAAAATTATTTATCACGTGAAAAAGAGACAAGAAGAGAGGCATAAAATTTGACAAAATTATTAGAATTCAGTTCTTATGGATATTTTTACAATTTTTATTTTGAATTCTTAATTCTATTATTCCCAAAAATTTTAATTGTCAAATGTTTGTATAGATTTTTCTGTCTATCACGGGGCGAATAAACGTTTCCAGCAAACATTTTGACGTTTAGATACGTGTAACGGTACAAATGGTAAAATATAAATAGATGAGAGGAATATTCGACTTCGTAATTTTAACGCTGGACCAACCAACCACAGAATTAAATAATTCAAATTCTGAAATATAATACCACGTTATGATTTCGATAGAAATAAATACTAATTCTATTTAGCTGAAGCATTTTCACGTTTCTGTTAATAGTAAAAATAAGAAAATTGACACGCCATTTCCGTTGAGAACAAAATAATTAATAAATCTCTACGTGCAAGAAACTTCGCTATAATATAATATATAAGTATAGAAAAATCGCTCGACAAGAACCTAGATTCCGCTTGAACTACACTGTTTTCCGTTTCATCAAGAGAGAAAGAACGTCGTTCTATGTTTGAAAGTGGAAAGATCGTCGCGTAGCCAGCCGTCCGGTAACAAATCATACGTGACTTCGTACGCGTGACCGAGCGTGTTCTCGCCCTCTTTGAGAAGGATGCTTCTCACGCGTGTTCGCATCGTCGCGTCTATGCGTTTACGCGAGGATAGGCAGTCGAAGCGAACCGGACAACGACGTGTGAGGCTTTTCACGTGGTTCACCTGGACGACTCCGGGCGAAGTTTAAGTGGGTGTCCGTGAGATAAGCGACCACGACTGGCGTAACAGCTCGATAAACTCTCGTGTTTATTGGATCGTCTCAACCAAGCCATTCCCTCTTTCTCTGGCTTATTCCAACGCATTGGTCTCGTCTCTATTTTCCTTCGATTCGTTTTTTCGTCGCTCGGTATGTCTCTACCTTAGTTTTCCTGACTTTCTTCGAGTTCTTCGCGTTATCTACCTTTTCGCGTTTCTCAACCTTTTTTCTAATCTTTTTCTTTAGGTTAGTCCTGGATTACGCTAAGATAGGATTATTCGGGTCAGAAGGGTATTTGAATCAAATTAATTTGCATTCGCCAAATTCGACCGTGAAGAGCTTTTAAACGTTCTATATTTAAAACTAAAGTTCTTAATTCGTTATTAGTGGCGTGGCTCAAATAATCCTACCTTACTATATATTCAATTGGCATTCCGTGAATCTCGACGAGCTAACATCGAGGAGAAACACTTGCGTCGCATCACTATGCGATTATCGCGTGAATTTTGTGAATATTTCCTTGGAAATTGGTAAGCGCGAGCACCGTTATCAGAAAACGGGTGCTACTCGATCGGGATATCCTGGTTTTCATCGAGTGTTTACCTTCGTCGAGGCGAGGATAAATTGTTCGGCGTGTCGAATGAATATTTGACAATTAATAATGCGCCCCGAGAGCGAAATATGGAAACGAATGTCGACGGAAGCAGTGGACGAAATAAAATAAACGTTCCGATAGACGCGATTTTTTACCATTTTTAATCATTTCGTCATCGCACGGGATTCTCGTGCGTCGAAAAACGAGCAGAATTTTTCGACCGTTGCTTATCGACACGAATTATTCGCACGAATCTTTTGATAGGAATCAGAGAAAAAAAATATACATATGTGTATATATATATATATGTATATATCGCTGAAAATATTCGAATTAACGTCGTTGTGGAATACGTTGGTAGATTATACATTTAAAAAACGAGGTATGAAAGCAACGTGAAAATTGAACCAGAACATAACCGGTCAAAAATCACAACGACAGTTGACGAACATTCTGTACAGCGCAAATTGAACCTCGTCCCGTAGCTTTGATTGGATTTGCCATGCTACGCCCACTTTATAAACGTGTATTAGCATTCACGGTCGAGCGGCGAGTCGAGCGCCTATTACTATCGTAAATCGGTTGTAACAACGCTGTGCTTCAGCGACGCGATCTATTCCAACCGTTAGAATGCAGATCGACCTGTCTCTTTGAATTTCCCGGAGACAGTCGCGGATCCGCGACGAATTTCAATTCGCGAGCACTGCCGTTAGTGGCGTCTCGCGAGTCTGACCTGGAAATTCCATGAAAGAATGATGATCCGATCGGTTGCCAACTGTGCGAATCTGTGATTGTTTTGCTCGGTACGCGGAATGGATTTATGATGATCGTTTCTGTCAGAATGATTGTAATGGACAATATTGCAGTTTATAACGTTGCTTGTTTGCGAATCGAGGTCGCTGGGTCGTACTCGAAAATATTTCATTCCTCTTTTGTATTCTGGACGTGAAAGAATTACATATCCGAGGTAGTTTTCAAGACTTCTATCTTTTGGGCTGAATGGTAGATGTATGGTATTTCTTGCAAAATTCTACGATATTTTTATTTAGTGGCTAAGCTAATTCATTCTTTGTAGAGAACTGTAGGTATTTTTTCGCATCGATGTACCTACATCGATTGAAACTGTTCTTACAAATGAATCGTCAGAAGCCACATTGATCAACTTCAAAAATTGAAAGGTACAGGAAGATAGTGATGTTACAGATCTGTCTTTTTAAATTTACCTTACAATATACCTTTATTTATCTCATTTTCTCGAGAACTTATAAAAGTGAATAATTTGTTTCTTATAAATTGAATGTATCAATAGTGTTCTTATGTAACGAAATTAAGAAATTAATAGAAAATCTTCAATCTGACAGATTGAAATAACAAAATAAAAGTGCACTTCCAAAATCAGATATACCTTTCAAATCGTTAAATCCTAACATACAAGACACACAAGATTCCTACTAAAAATGTTCCTCGAAGCAGATTCCCAACGATCGTAAATACAAATATCTAACTAGCGTCACGGGCGATCTGGCTCCGACTAATGCTAAAATTGCCCGATGTCCAGCATGAATACACGGCGGAGCGTAGCCTGTTGGCTCTTTGTCCCACCGCGTGCTCGCTGACGATGCGTTACATTCGTCTTCGAGGGTGCGCGGCGTTCGAGCCAGCCGTGTTGTTGCGGGAGGAAGGTGTCGCGAGATCAGATTATCAGGGCCATTGTTTATGCTTTATACGCCCCTTAAGCGGATGCACGCGGGCAAAGCTTTAAATTTTCAGAATGTACGCGTGAACATAAGCACGCAGGATGTGGCCAGCTTCTCCTCGTCGATGCACCTCCTGCGACGCTACAACGCGAACCTCTGCGATCTGTCTGAGGAATTCGAGACGTCTTTATGTCGAAGCTCGAAAGGCCGCCGAGATTTAGAACCCGCTATGACCATCTCCCGCGCTTCCCACCAGCTGCTTTCCACTGGTGCGCGCAAAACCTCTGTTTCCTCGTGAGTTTCTCTCCAACGATCGCTTGTTCTATCTATCTGAATGTTTTTGCGTATGTTCAGCGACGCGTTGGAAATCTTCTTATTCCGTTTTATTTCTCCCTTTCATTAAATTGGATTTCAATTCTAGGATTGATGCAAGGATTGAATGTTATTTTTTAAATGTCTCACTGATTCCGAGATTAGGACAATAAATCTATTGTAGGTGTTTATGGAAATTTATATATTAGGTTGCCCCAGCAGTTTCTTTCGTTCTGGAATGGATGTGTTCCATTGGAATAAAATGGATCATACATAATTCAATAAAATAATGTAAAACAAAAAATGTTGCGCCTCTATTATTTCCTTATAAACATTTCGGACAACCTAATATTTATAGCCACAGATAAAACATTTTATAAAATTAGATTTCATTTCCTTAACGTACTTTACTTCCGATATCTTTTCGATTTTTTATTTTTTGATCTGATCTATAACCGAAAACCAACTTTTGAAAGATCTGCGTAGCTTTGTCATATTTTTTCAATTGGCTCTAAAACATCGATGGAAAAGTCCAACGGCTACGCGATTCTCCACATCTCGGTTATCGGAAACGTGTCCGGCTTTCCCTCGTTTCCGAGCATACCGTTCTAAACAGCTTCGCTTCCTCGAAACTGTCCGAGCCCCCAGATTATTCGTGGACGGGGATTTTACGATTATGGAAGGAAATAAAGATTTCCGTGACTCATTGCAAAGTATCTGTCCGGACAGTAAAAGAAACACGCCGATAGAGGCGGAACGGAGGTACTTTTCGAACTGCTAAGTTTACTCCGGATTCTTTCGATCTTCCATAACCGTTTGTCCGTTAGACTCGTGGAGACGACACCGCGAATCCCCTCGTAACGGAAAACCCAGTGAAAGAAGACTACATTCTCGCTCGTAAAAGTGATACCCTTCGATCCGTCTTTTTTCAATACCACGGTTATTCCCCGGTTTCTGCCGTACTCCTTGTAAAATACCATAAATCCTTATCGTCACTTTCGACACCGGTCCCCACCCTTTTCATGGCCACGGTTGCATCAAACTACCTTCGTATTATCTTTACTTCCCGCCTCGGAATGCGACGCGTACGTGGTTTAACCCTTTAAAACCCAGATAAACGTGTCGCTGGACACCTTTTTTAAAATCGAACGATTCCGGCACCGCGTCATATCTGTTCTGGCTATATAAAAAACGCGCCGTCACTTATCTCTATGTCCCTTTCCTTTCTTGTTTTCTCTCTCTCTTTCTTTTTTATTCTTTGGTAGTCCCTACTTCGTTGAATGTTCCTCGAGAGAAGCGACGCCACACGCTATCGTACGCTTCTTACAACCGTGCCGTGATTTGAGGCGTGAAGGAAAGATGTTCGAAGGATCGACGTACCAGAACCCGTTTCGTCCCCGTGCCAGAATGATCGATCGTACGCGCTTTCGCGGCCCTCGTATTCTCCTAGACGCGATTATCTGGATGCTCGTGCAAAACGAGATAAGCTGCCGCGTTAAATACCTGTCGATACTCACGGCTGGAACACTTTTCGAATTTTCGTGAAAAGGAGCGGTACGTGCCTCGATGTGGTAGTTTTTAATATGCGGAAATGAAGAGGGAAGGAATTATATTCGTTTCGTGCTTCTCCTATCCTTTCACTTCTCTTGCTAGGCAATGACCGCAGTAAAAAAATGGACTACGTTACTTGGTTATCGACGATATCGACAATCATGTCACTAATCATGTGATTAAAAAATAGCGTAAGTCGGAATATTAAATTAGAGTCGGATAAATGCGAATTGGCGTGGGCTGCTTAATTGCTAAGTACACAGCGTGGTATCGCGGTGTGTGGAAAGCCGATAAATAATTATGATAAACGCTTTAAGTAATGGAAAATGTCAGAGTATATAAATAAATTTTGTTCTAAGAATTTGATTCGATTCCTTTGAATTGCAAGTAATTTATGGTATTTTACGCTGAAATATCGACTAATAATTTTCTACAAACGTATAATACGTATACAATCTCCACACATAAAAGTATTTCGTTACTTCTATTTACTTCTCTTATGCCATAATAAATGAGAAAGAACTGTGTAAAATACTTATGTGAATATTTTCTCCATGCTAACGTCAACCTAAGTAAATTATGTATCAATATAAATACTAAAAATATCTAGTATACTAAACATAATATGGTACAAGTACCAAAAACGCCTCGAGCTCTCGACATATCATAGAGAAGGAATAAAACGGAGAAAAATACTATCCACTTCAAAAGATCAAATGGATCTGCGTCGCACTATTGCAGGCGTTATCATTTTCGACGGTACAAATACCAAGAACCGCGAAGAGCGTGGATTATCTTTGGAGTCGACTGCTCCTAAAACAGCATTGTGTTTCATCGATCCCCATTCGATTTCATGGTTGCAGAACTCGCTCTCCAGATAAGATCGTCACGAATAGTATTACCACGCCAGTATGGGAAAAGCCATTGCCAGATCTCTCGCTCTTATCCCGAATATTCTTGACGCTCGTGCGATTAAGATATCGTTCCTGCACGCACTTCGCGAAATTCCAATTTAAATGCGGGATGGATCCGGTCCATTTTCGATCTGGTTAGAATGTACGGCATTGTAACGCCAGTTTCTTACATCTTGCGCACGTCACGCGCGATTATTACCGTCCACAACTTATTGTCCTGCTCTGGAGCAATCTTCGAGTTAAGCTGAAGAACCTAGGTGAATATTATTCGAACACTGTAACTTTCTTTTTGTGCAAGGGTCGTGTGTTACATTTTGCTTTAGACTAACCAACGTAATTTCTTGAATGAATCGAAGGAAAATATTATAACGACGAGGTTAAAAATTCATACTATTAAACTGTTTGTCGTCCTAATTAACGAATGTACTTATACACCCATGCACCTATAGCAGCGACTATACGAAAATATAGGCTATATACGCTGCTTTTCTTCCCTTGAGAAAAAGTATTTAAAACAGTGTAATGAGTAGACATTGCACCGCCGGAAGTTCAACATTGTTTCCAATCAAAGGACCGGTCCTAGATGCCTAATTCATCAGGGCAGACTTTGCCAAACCTAATTACTTCCCGTGAGAGTACACCATTTTTTCTCTTACAGCTCGAGCGAACGACTTCCAACGAAGAACAAAGCCGCACGAAAAGTTGCTCTCGTGGACGTCCTCGTTCCAGACTAGCGAAGCTAAAACACATCGACAGTTATGATTGAAAACACGAACCGCGTGTAACCGCATTCGCCGTTGCCCGGAGAGTGTCGATCGAGCATCGAAGAAGGAATCGAAACGATTTTAGCCAGAGGTTATTTGACACGAATCGCGGTCTCCGCCATTCTGATTGCTTCTCGACGACTCCACAATGACCATTTTATCCACCTCTGTCTCTCTCTTTTCTCTACTGTTAACTTTGTTCCACTTTCATCGGCGAGAAGTTCGATTGCACTACGATTTGGTAGAAATTCATCGACATTCCTTCGACGAATTCGAAGTCTGCTGGTGGAGCGACGGTTACGAGAATCGCCAACCGATCCCACACTAGCCGTACGACTTGCTTTCTACCGATTAATATGCGGCAAGCTCGGTCGGAAACGATTTAAAGGCGTTCACCGGGTCCGCGCTTGTCGCGATACCATAGCTGTCACCGTTACTTGCTCTAATGGCTGCGGATAATTGGTTACAACTGGCCCCGCATACGACTCATTGATCCGTGGTATCCCGAGTGTATGTACACGCGCGTGGAACCCGCGTGCGATCGAGTTTCTCTCCCGCTGCATTGCTCGCCTTTCGAAAGATCGGCCTGTTTTCTCTTTGTTAAATCCTTTAGCAAAGCGGACGCAATTAACCGCCTCTCCGTGAACCGTCTCTCCTTCGATAGAAAGCGCGATCGCGATCGAAGTCGCGTAAGTCAGGACGTCCGCATCGAACGGTCGATAACTCAAATCCAGCTTTTATGGATCTGGCTTTTCGAATGTGACCTAGCCTACGATTTCTATGCCGGATAATTGACGACAGGGCAGACTCGGTCCCCGTAAATTGGCCCTATAAATATTGCTGATCGAGCTACGACGTTAAATATAGCGGCTGGGCGACGGTGTAGTATCGCACGCGTGGGCGGGAAAATATCCGAGAGATAATCAGTTTGATCGAAAACGCGAGTTTTCTCCGGCACCACTCCGACCGTTGAGTTATGTCTGGGGTCGGTGTTAACTAGCGGCTTTTCGTTCTACGTCTTGTTACTTTGAATACGTAGAATCGTTTTAACGACTCTGTTGTATCGCAATCCAGATAAAATATTTAATAAAATAATCTTGAAGCGAATCGCGTTTCTAATTCTCGATTGTTCTCAGCTGCCGGGAAAAACCAGCTCGAGTATCTTATTGTAGGATTGTCTCTAAACTAATATTTCGTGTGCTATTGTCTACAGATTGTTCGTGGACAATGAACATGATCTATCGGCGGATACTTTGGACAATCGTCGATACAGAAAAAGGTAATTTATTCGAACGTATCGTAAGACAGGTGGGTTAGGTCTGTATAACTGAAGTTCATATAATAGGACTTCGCTGATTCTGCCCACTACCTATGATTTTTCGTTCATAGTAGTTCACGTTCAAACGAGTAGATTCAGTCACTTGGAGTTCATTTAATCAGACACCAACTATAATTTCAAATATCCTTCCAAGCCTTATAAGTCCAGACGAGTCTCAAGGATTCCTCACACCAGTGATCGCAAACTATTTATCAAAAACACGTCATGGTTTAATTAAACCGATATCTACGTAACACCGTTACCAGTAACCGGTCACGCTCAGTCACCCCGATCTCCTCCTACGCGCGAGCTTCCCGATTGCGTACGTTTCCGTCCATCATCCGGCCACGGAGTTCCCACCGGGAGAGCTATCGAGAACTGGATCTGTCGCGCGGTCACGGTCGCACATTTCTCGGGTGATCGCAGCTCGATGGTTAACGGAACGCCTAAGATTTCTTCGGCTGTTGTCCGGTGTTCGGTTTCGTAGGCCGCTCTTTTAACCGGGGCGTTCTCTCGCGCGAACGACCGATTGTTGCTACATCTCGCGCGCCTCTTCCGCTTCTCTTCTCTTCTCTCGTGCCCGATAGCCGGGCCGCCAGGGCTCGCATTCCGATCAACGAGAAAAACACGGGGCCGCAAACCACAGAACGGTAGCCCATTCACACGGTCTTCTCCCGCTGCCGGCACTTGGGTTTCGTGCGCCGCGTACAGGTCTGCTCCAACAGGTGAACGCGCGCGCGTATACCTGCGGGGAGGACCTGCACGCCTCGGCCGTCACGTACGTGTACGTGCACGGTGAACCAACCTCGTTCACCGAGCCCTTCGTACAATAAACCCGCGACTCGCATCCCGATATAATGCAACCCGCCTACTGGAACACGAAACAACGATTCACAGACCCACGGAATTGCAACTTCTGATGGATTTCTGGAATCGAATCCAGAGAGAGGAAGCTGGCTGTAAAAGGGAGGGACGTGGATATCGAAGCTTTTCGATTTGAAAAGACAGTGGTGTGAGATGAAGGTTGAACGAAGGACGATTTGCTTGGTTTTATGATGAATTTGTAGATATTTCGCGATAGGATTATAAACATTGAAGTAGTAGGATCTATGTATATTTGTTGTTTTTGGTTTTGTAAGTCGATGACGCGGTATCGATTAATTGTAAAGGTATCGAAGGGTTGTCAAGTGCAAAGTTTGAAACTTTAATATGTCAATTTTTGAAAAATTGAATATTTAATACTTGGAAATTTCAATTCATTTAGATAAATATAAACAATTGGAATATTTGAAAACTTGAAACGTGAAGATTTCTTGAAAATCTGAAATATTAGTAGCTAATATCGACGGTTTTGCGAGCATAAAGTTAGAAAGCTGCGGAGCAGCAAGAATACCTTATCCCATTCCCGTGGCTATAATGCACAATTTAGTGGACTATCCTTTAGGTACTTGCCACGTATACACTTACAGGCTATGAAATTTTATTATAGCACCGAGTGACCCACTTTATTCCGCCATCTTATAAAACACAGCTTCGCAGTATTTATAGCTCTAATGAAAACGCTGGCCCTCCGTTCTCGTAATAAATTATGTACAGATATTAAGGAGACTTGGAAAAGAGTTAGAATGGTCGATGCTGGCCCGGTAGAACGTTTAATAAATTTTTCTAGATCTCCGGTAATTGCTTCCGGTTTCCGGAGGTTTAGCCTTGAACTCTCTGCTGCTACTCTGACTTTAATTAAGAAACTACAATTTCGCTCGTCGCTACGGAGAAAAGCAAAGAGCAAGCGTGTCACGGAGAATTTCGTTATTTTTACGAGGGTTACGCGCGATGATTGACGATGATCGATGAGGGTACACTAAACCATGGACACTTTTACGCGTTCCTGTCTCGGAAACATCACGCGGATACATCACCGCTTATCTAGACGGCCAATGTTCCCGCTTCAAACCTATTTAAGATCGCTGTCTCATTCGATAATACGTATTTCTCTAATTTGTTATCGCAATTAACGACGCTAATTGTGACATTTACCAATACTCGAGGATTTATGTATCGGTTATTAAACTGCTTTTAAATTACGCTGGAAGAATCGTAGTGATCGATGACGAAGATTAAAGATCCATGTGCTTTCTCTCGTTCAAAGCATCGATTCGAGCTTTAAAAGCAATTGGTATTTTACACGGTGGAAAAAGGCAATAATGGAGAGCCGGCGTTCGCAGCATTCGCAGCAACGTCGGTGATTCTGCGCTTGTCCAAAGACAAATGTTCAAGGGCAGCCGGCCGTGATAAAAGGATACCAAAACGATAAATCATACTCTCAGTTGCGGTCTCGACTGGATAGAGGAGCGAATTCCTCGCCGGGCATTAGTCATATTGAAAGTGTTAAACGATCGACGCCTCCGAAAACAATATCCCTACTGATAGACGATGAAGATGAAAAAACGGCTCGATAACGCGAGCAACGAGGATCGATGGGCTCGCCTTCGAACGGCTTAATGAACTTGCCGGGCTGAAACTTTCTATTCAAATCGCTTTCCGTCGAATATCCATTCGTCCAGAGACAGGTTTTCTATGGGACAAAGGGGATATTTTACGGCGGAATAGTTAATCTCCGGAAGAATGTTAGGGACGATATATAATATATAATTACCATTACAATTTTCATTCATTCAGAATAGGGAGGAAAGAGACACGAGTATTTTGTTCTAATTGTGTTAGAGATTATTATATAGTTATTTAGTATTTTTGTTCAATCTATTTCAAGTTGTCTACGTTCGGTATCTCAGGATACAGTCGTTCGAAGGAATTTTTAATTTGGCGAAATCAAATTCATTCACATAATAAACAGGTTATTTAAATGATTTACGATCGATACACGATATACAACTATTTTACTTCATAGAAGATTGCACGAGATCATAAACTCCACCCGATGACTTTCTAAAATCGCTCAAATGCCAACAACCACTTCGGGACACCAATGTATCGCATCGTGCCTAAAACAACTATTAAAACATCCTATTGCCGCAATTATCAATCACATATTTCACGCTTCGCGCAACGACCTCCTCGCTCGAAAATCGACCTATCAATTAATCACCCGCCAACGACCTGTCTCATTGAAAATTAACAAGTTCCGGACTAAAACATCTAACGAACCAGATAAAAAAGGCGGTCACGCATACAAAGCTCCCCGCGAAATCTAATCAATATCTTTTTCCTATCTGATCGAACATGCTAATGGGACCAGTTAACCGGCTTGGTCTCACAATCGACACTTTTCTTAGCCATTTACCATAACCGAAAGAGAAGGGCCAGAGAAGAAAGAAATAAAGGTATCCACTTGTCGAAGAATAAACGAAGAAACACGACGTGCCAGACATAAACGACTTCGAGATGCCCGGTTCGATTCTCTGCTTCCCGACTCGCAATTAGTTTTTAACAGTTTGATCTGTTCTTCGCCGCGTTTCCATGGGGCAGGTAATCAGCCCTGGAGCTAGCAGTCTCCTTGCTCTCAAGGACCTATTCGTTATATGTACATCGGCTGCGTCCCGTTTAAGGAAGATTCTTAATAACGATCTGCCTCCCGTCATGTTCACGCCTCGAGCAATCGTTCGATCGAATCAGCCGGTCGTCCACGAGCGACGATCGTGCCTATCGTCAATCCACGACGTGTCTCATCCGGCGTGTCTCTCCCCAAACCTGCCATCACCTGCGAATCATAGCCGATATTACGATTCTTTTGATAATCCTTCCGTCGTCCGATATCGAAGAAGCGCGGCCGGATTTTCAAGGCATTCGACCACGCAACGAAGCATAACGATGGTGTAAATATCCGTCAGTCGGTTGGCAAGATGTTGCGCGTTCGCGGGGAAACCAATGGAACTACAAATCGTCCCGTAGAAATTGCGGGATATTACCGCCAGTCGCTTCTAAATCGCGATCAATTACCTGGGCGCGCACGTGGGCGTTTGGCTTTCAGCGAATTAAAATTCCGCAACCACGATAATGCGAACCGGCTGTAACCTTATGGTGCAGGAAGTATTAGCGCTTACGGACGTAGAACCTGAGGGTCGTCGGAAGTTTTCAACAGCTGTGTCCAAGAGAAGTTAATTATATATTCATAGCGCGAGTTTCTTGCACGATTCGTTGCAGAATCGAACAAAGGATATTCGAGGTAAGTTCAAAGTTTTAGAAAGTTTGTTTGCACTGACTGCGTCCAGAGACAATGCCGAAGAGTTGTACGGTTTCTGTTCTTCCCACTAAGGATTACTAAATGTAAAGTAATGTTGCCAGAATGTACACACAACGCTTGTTCAACTCGTTAAACAGAAATTACTATAATCAAGAAATTAAGAATTTTAATAAAGGTAAATCAATTTCAATTGGACTGGACTTCTAAGAGGAAGAAAGGACACGTAAAGAAGGGAATTCCTGAAGGAAAGATGAAGGAAGAAAAATTCATAACCAGTAGATTGGATATGACAATCCAGTTAACGAGTAACTGATAAGAGAATCCAATAAATTATTGGAGAAGTCGATAAGACAAGAAGTAAGTTGTAAAAAAATAACTCTTCGAAAATCCACTGTAACCCTCTTTGCGCTAATTGTAAGATTCAGTATCAAATTGTACGTCATAAAAGAAGAAGAAAATACCCCGTGCCCGGCTATATATTATCGTCTACAAAGATCCTGATGTATCCTTGAACTTGTCGACACCCACCGTGTCTCGTTAAATCGTACAGTCTCATCGTAGTCAGGCGTACCATCGAACAACGCGAAATTTTCACACTTCGACCCCCCGTTGCGAGCCTACCATCCTATAACGAACCAATAAGCATCGACGGAGATCTCTGTGGTTTTCGCCATTAACGGCACCAGGAAGTAGCGAAGCGTACCTTTAAGGGTTGGATCGTGATCGGTTGAATCTCTTCCCGCTTGATCTTCCAGTCGTCCCAGTAGACGGTACCACGTTCACCAATGTCTGGAAACGATCGTCGGAACGACCGGCTTCGAACGAGAAACAAGCGTGCCGCTATCAGATTCGAGGCGTTGCGAAACAATTTCGCAAATACACGGATTCCACAAACGGAGGCGAGCTCGGTTCTCCGCTTCTTCTGTGATCATTATAATTATTCCGCTGCTCGTCAGAGCGTAATAGTCAGCGGGCGAGTGTAATCAATGGATAGTTTGATCTTTGGTCGATTCGCGGAGAACGAAACCTTTAAACGTAAGTTTCACGGTGTCGTTTCTATCCTTGCGATGGTACTAGTCGAAGTTTAAGCCTGTCTTCTGAAATCTGTATTGGTGTAACGTGAGGACATTGATCGATATTACATTGCGTATTAAGAAATAAAAATTCTAATTATATGCAGATCGAATAGTTTCTCGTTGATTACTTTAAACGCTCTGTCATTTTGTTCCGGATCCACTCGGTACACATTTCCTCTGTTAGCTTGTATTAAATATGAGAAACGTAGCCTTGAGCGATCAATTAATTTTGTTCAGAGTATGGTATAGCTAATTTCTCCGTTTCCAATAACGATGCACGAGAAGTGGTGAAATTTTTTCAAAGAGACTCCATTCATGGACGAAATGGCTTTAAAGAGTTCCAATTAGGCGGTTCATTTTTTTTTCGGCCTTCATGCGATTAGTGTTCCACTTTTTCATTTCTGTACGCGTTTTACTTCGCTCTGTGTGTCCATTCGAATTTTCGTGGATTCAGGTTCGATCAGGAAGCGTACGAATCCGCGAAAGTGGTTCGCGTGTTTCACAGCCGGATAAACAGGGCTTGGGAACGCTCACGGTGTATATTTATGAATGGAAATGTATCAGCGCGTGGAGTGGCTCCAGCTATTTTGGCTCGCGCGATTTTTTGCTTCCGATACGTGCTTCTGTTCCACCCGGTTTCTCTTTGTTTCTCTTTCGAGGATCGCAGGGTAATTGGAGTGGCGGTTCTGCCGCGGGATATTTTTGGCCGCTTTGAGCCTCTCTCAATGAGAACCGACGAATGAGAATCGTAACTTTTTTCAGTCACGTACCAGAGAAAGGGCGTTTACATTTCAGGAATTCAATATCGGATTTTCTTTGTGTAAATGTACGGTTTAAAGGCGGAAACAGCTGGGGTAACGAAGATTGTATTGAACCTCCGCTACACGCGATGAAATGCAATGAGAACGTAAAAGGTACAATAACCTTCGATCAAACTCTCCCCTTCTTTTTTTTTAGTGGAATTTATTATACAATTGCAAGAAGATTACAATTCAACTTCACGATAAATATAACACTCTTGGAAACAATCAGTGTTCATATTATTACTATATCCTAAGTCTATATCGATATAAAATCCCTGCAAATATCTTATCAAACGAATACCAAAACCAAGACATTTGTAACCTAAATACTATCGAATATTTCACCTACATGACTACCAAAAAATTGCATATTCTTAAAAATTTCCAAACATCAGAATGTGCAGCTCTGTCCAGTTCTAAAATACGCTATAAAAGTACCAGCAGAAAAAAGAATAAAGGGAAAAGAAAGAGAAGGGGACCATGACAAGACAGAATTAAAAAATGCCACGATCTTTATCCACACGTCGTACGTTCTCCAGGAGACGCGCCCGGTTTCCTGCGAGTGGCCCTCGACACAGGGCGCAAGTTTGGTACATACCCACGATTTTGGCAGCTTATAAGCCTCGTTCCGCTAGCACATTTCGCATCAGTGGACACGTCGTAACTTACCCGTCCCGTATCTCCTTACCCTTATCTGCCAAGCTCGTCGTACATTCCCGCGGTACCGGCGCTGTTATCTGCGTGACATATGTGCGACGACTCAAGTCTCGCTAATATACGGTTAATGAAACGTTAAGTCGTGCACGCACGCGTGTCGTTTCCGAAAATCTCGCTTCGTCCTTGCGAATATCACTGTTATAACTCGCGTCGACAGCCCTGGAACGCACCTCTAACCGATCCCTCTCTGATAATCGTAGGACACCGTCATTCACTACCGCCGTGACTCTGATAATTAACAGCGAAATTACACCTTGATGCATCTAGGTGGCCGTGGAATACGCGACCCCATTGCACAGATGTTGGTGCTTGAGGACGAATGCTCCAACTTCTTAGTCTAGTTAAAAGCTATGCTCTAACCTATTGCTGGAGAAGCATAGTATATTGTGATCTATTTGCTACTGAACTGTACGAGCTTTACGTAATATTAGTTGAGCTATATTTAAGACTGATTTTGATCCCTAATGACTTTCGAGTCCTTGAAGGAGTGGCAAGTATGTCACGCTGATGGAATAAAGTTGATAGATAAGAGAGGAATTTTTTAAGTTCCAAGAACGAGAGTGATCTATGGTTGGGAGAGAATGGGCTGGAATAAATGGTGTTTATATGCATAATGTGGTTGATGTCGGACGATGCGTGAAGCAGATATATATTAAGCGGACTTTAGTATTCTAACTGATATATATGTAACAACAGGTCCTAGTGGGCAGCGAGAAATGTGAATTGCGAAGAGGAATTTAGCTCGTGTCATGCGGAAATCAAGATTTACGTAGGATTTCACATTTAGGGAAACAATTAGAAAGTTGAGATTGTTACTGTTATTAGTGAGTGAAAACCAGCAGAAGTAATATCGCCATGGAATTTAACATCCACAAACACTTCCATTTTACAATTACAAAGCCTTTTAGTTCTGAATAAAAAGAAAAGTGCAATTATTCTAATAAAATTACTTCGCGTAATTCCTAACACTCTAACGGTTTCAGTCGTCAGATCCATAATCCATTTTATCGGCGTGATAAACAATGGTTTGAAGGCACGAGGATCAATGATCGTACACATGCACCGGAGGTCAAAGGTCGTTTTTTTCTTTTTTGGAGGATGCACGGTGGCTGGCGGCTGCAGCAGGCAAGAGAAAGGCGAGGACGAAGGAGAAGATGCACCCTTCGAGCGTAATTCATTGTCCTGGCTGCACGCCGTACGTATTTCCTTGCAGAGGCGCATCGCGCATTATCCAGATAATAGCATCCAAGATGATCATCTCGGATGACCATGCAACAGTTGACCTTGCCGCTTTAAAATGACACGCGCTGGTCCAGCGGTATCTCCATCTTATTTTAGATTCAATAAAGGGTACATATTTCATGCTTTATCCGAAGGTCTTTCGTAATTCAAGGCTACCGGACGAGCGCGCGATCGCGGCGCCGACCGTGTGAAAGACTTTAGCGAGATTGAACTAACTTTTTTCCTAGATATAGCCCGAGTTCACGTTTGAAGATCTTATCGTGTTAATTTGGTTTCTAACTTGACTTTTTGATGGTTTCTTTAACGTTGATTTAAAAATTTAATAAATTCGAGGAAGATTATATAGTCAAAATAGAAAAATTAAATGGTTGAAAAAAGTGTAGAACCGACTACGCATATATAAAATGTATTAATATAAACAATATAAATATAGTAAAATGTGGTACAATATATTTTAACGATAAAATGAATAAACATGTCAACATTTAACACTCAATCTCCCAAAGGGATACGTTTGTTGTAACCACGTGTATCAATAAATTTCTGCGACAAAATGCAAAATAGATCAGATAACGTGTTAATGAAAACGAGAATTCCACCAGCGACTTGAAATTGGGGAAAATTCCTAATACAACGCTTTATAGATCAGAATACACAAGTAAATAGTAGTCCGTGTTCCATGCAACCATAAATAAAATTTATTATTCATTACACGGTACGTGATTCCATTTATTCCGATGAAACGTGTATTTGATCGGCTTTTTTTCACGATCATAGTTAAATTGACTTCACCCTTGACAGACAGACAACGACTCTTTCACCCTGTCAATTAATGGTTAATAACTTGTTTTAACCTCGAGTAATTGATTGCAATTTTTCTGATTCGATTCGGACCAGGAGTGGGCGCGCCTGGAATGTACATATCACGATTTCCAGTCTCCCGCTCGTTCTCGTCGTTTCTAGAATGTTCCATCAGGCTCGATAGGAGAACGTGTACTTCATCTCCGTCGCTAAATGTCCTTTGTGTCGTTCCGCTTTATGAAAGTGAACGTAGTAGTCTGATCGTAGTAAGTACATACCGCTCGGGGAGCAACGACAGAAAGATTCAGGTGTGTATATATAAATTGTGGCAACTGGCGAACGATACTCCACCAGTTTTCCAAGAATTTTCTGCATTCGGATAATTTCGTGATACGTATTCAACGCATAAGCTGCGATAGGTGACTTGAACAGCGTTACTTTTCGTTTCATCGATGCAAAATTCCTTGGAAAGGGTCGCTATGTTTGTGCAACGTCGTCGAGTTGTCTTCAAAAGTTCTCTCTCTATTCCCAGCTTCGTTCCAGATGTAACAAGAGTTACATATTTTATTCGACACCGTAAAAAATCCATGATTCAAGGCTGCGAAGCTGGAGAAAGAGAGAAAGAGAGAGAGAGAGAGGGAGAGAAAGAGAGAACGTTAAGGCGTCTGAGAGTGTAGGCAGCGAAATACCGGGGACCTTGGAACGAACGTGATCCTTACAGTTTCCATTTACCGTATTGACACACCTACGTCCGTGTTACGTCCGCACGGTAACCGATTCGAACATCGAATAATCGAATAACGTACGTTTGATAATAAAATATCATTCGATGCGTCGCATCGGGCCACGGTGTTGGCGATATTTTATTCCCGCGCAGAGAGCGAACGTGACACCGAGCTCTTTGCCTATGTTTTATCGGGCTACAAAGTTCGCCGCTAGTTCGCAACCCGTGCGTAAATAATGGAATTCAGATATTTCATTAAAATATGCCTGACAGCCAGCTTATTCTTTCTATAGATCGTATATCGTCATTTCTACTTATTTCTATTACGGTAAAAGCGTTGCCGATCATCGTTATGTCTCGTTCTACGATTCCACGAATATAGTGTTAAACTAACTTTATGATATCGACGTGTAAAACATTTATGTACACGTGGTATTTGCTTGCCTTTACAAGTATTTCAAATTTTATTACAAAAGTAATAACAGTAATTATTACTTCTATTAAGTAGTCGCGATTCTGGCTGTGGACAATTTTTATTTTAAAATCAATATCGACTCTTAATTTCGCACTATGTTCTTTGCAATATTCTTTCCATGCGATTTC
This sequence comes from Bombus pyrosoma, assembly GCF_014825855.1. NCBI lineage: Eukaryota > Metazoa > Arthropoda > Insecta > Hymenoptera > Apidae > Bombus > Bombus pyrosoma. The sequence continues at coordinate 14,945,216 of NC_057771.1, read as the reverse complement.
ATTTCTCCAACTTCTTTCCCGATACCAATTAATAACCGTCAATAGAAATAAACATCATCTTTACATGACATACATCGCCAATTTCGAATCGATTAAATATTCAAATCTCAAAACAGAATGTTCACCAAGGAAAGGAACCCTATTCGCAACGTTCGATCACGTAACTACCATATAAACGTCTGGCGACCATAGCGACTCTCTCATTAGCCAGCGAACAAAGTGTAATCAAACGTTCGTATCACGGTAGACTTGTTATTTGTCGTAGACGAACCTGCAGCGTGTCTTGTTAATAGCCGCGAAATGAAACCGTAAGTGGTACTAGGCGCTCACAGCGTCAACCTTCGCTAATATTTTTACGCATAGAATGCTTTTGCTAACGTTCGTCGTGTACGCCTCTTAAGCGGATCCCACCTACGTGTATTGTTACATTGATAGATACGCGGGTTTTCTTACCGCGACGACAACGGCATTAACCCGACGCCGGCTTCCATTGACCAGACGTTGTCTGCTGGATGCAATCGCTAATAGTCGCCGGAAATAATAATACGACAAGGACGATAATATTAGTCGGTCGCTGTGTATCGCACTCGTACCCACGGGACATCGTTAATGGCGCCGGTGGACAACGCCATGGCGATGGTAATAGCGGGCGAGCCTTGATATACGTCGCTCTTGGGCTTCGAACGGAAGATACCGGAACATCGAGCGTGCATATGTCTTGGTTAGTACGATAGAACAACGAACGAAGCCGTGTCCGCGCGAGTGCATCGATTCTGCACTCGCGTGTGACCGAGCGTGCACACGCGCCGATCGGGCCAGCCCTACTCGTCCGCCATATGCAAGAAGACTCGAGGATCGCACACATGGCCGGACATAAAAGTAATTGCATAATTTAGTGCGAGGCATTAAACATTCGCGTAATCGTCTTTCCCTCGATACTCATCCTCCGACGATCGTTCAAGATCTTTTTCCTCTTCCCTGGTTTCATGTTCGCTCGATTCTCTTGCTTTCCTGCGACCTCTTCCGTCCTTCCGGATCGCTCCTCGCAACGTCGAGACCCGCAGGGTCCTCCAGGGTCTACGAGTCCTTCTCCTTGCGTCACGTTCTTCGTTCTATTCGCCCGTGTACGTATATACCTACGCGTTCATGGCAAAGGCAACCAACCAACTCCCACGTACTCTACGGATGCTCGCTAGTCCATGGCCAATACGAGGAAACAGCTCCGAGATTATGCACGCGCGTCTATGAGAAAGCGCAAGGAATAACCGTGGAGTGGCGAAGATAAGGGCGGGCAGGAAGATGAGACGCGAAGAGGATGAAGCGAAAGAGAGGCAGAAAAGAGGGACAGAGAGGACGCGAGGGTTATATGCAAGTACTAAGTGAGTTATGGCGCTCGCGCAGATATATCAACTCCTTCATTTCCGCCGCAGACTCGGCCGGCTATCCCGGTTGGGTTCCTCGGGTATAGTAAGCCTCGTCTCGTAAGCAGTCGATCTCCAGGCAGCGAGACAGTTTCAGGGGTGATTCACGTATTTTTCGAGGGTGGGTTAGGTTTGGCTACGTCGATGAAACGAACCGTTCGACCAGAAAAAAATATGCGTCTTGTTCTTGTAGACAGACGCGTATAGCTTTAGTGTTGCTGATACTTATTCGAACGACACACTTTATACTTTGTTTTGTTTGTATTATAAAAGTTAGGTAAGAGATCGTGGCTATTGCTGATTTTATTATTAGTTAGAAATTGTATATTTTTAAAACCATTGTCGACCGAATTAAATATTTTAAATTTCATAAAATTGTAAAACTTAGGTGGAAAAAATTAAGCGAATCCTTCGAACTGCCTTCTATAACCGTAATGTTGAGAAACGGAATTCGACAACGTAAACTGATCGAAGAAAGTTGCGAATGAGATGTTGAATGAACGCAATGCTGGCTCTTAATCGGTTAGATTTAAATTATTCGAGGAATGTTTATCGATTTCTGAAGTTGTTGGAAAAATTATACAGGTATGGGTAATTGCACGCAGGTTTTACATCTTGATGTAATATTTTTTCCCCACATTCCAACTTCTCTATCTTGTCAGGTCTTAAGGGCAAAAAGCCTGTGTGGAAATCGACGAGATTGGATTGAATGTAATCGGATGGTAGATTGTGATAAGAAACGAAATTTTCAACGTGCTACGAAGTTTAACGGTAACACGTATAAAACATAGTGGCTTCTTTCATCTATTATATTCCGCTCGCCGACACGATTTACCAGGGCGATTCGTCCAAAGAAAAAATAACAACAGGAAGTATCCGTAAGCTCCATTAGTCTTCGTGAACAAGTACTGTTGCAAAAACGTTGAAACACAGCGATCAGTGTAAACTACATAACCGTGAAACGTTAAACGATTGGAACGTCGAACGTGTTCCGTTTGTTTGGTTGTCTACGATAAAATAGAATTCACGGTTTGAGGATGTATACTTTATTAACTATTATTACAAACTCATCTTCGCTAGCCGACTTTAATGAACGTTGTTCGATCTCGCCTCTTGTACTTGTACTTCCTTGTCAATCTCTTTCGAACGAGTTAACCAGTTGAAAAGAAAAACGAGGAAAGATAACCAGCTAACGCCATAATGCTGAGGATCGAGTTTTATAGTAGCAACAATTGATATGCTTTTGTAATGTATTTTTTCCGAGATTGCACATATGTATCTAGATCTTTTTACAATTAAATTAATTCGATTTTTATTTTAATAGTCGTTTCTTCTCATTCCCTACGTTATAATATTTTCTAATATATTATTATATTATTATATATGTAGATAGTCAAGGAAAGATTTCACTTAAAAAACTTACTGGTTAGATCGAGAAAAATACAAACGCTGTAAGGTTCGAAGTTTCCTTAATTCTTAACTTTTAACTTCCAGAAACACAAGGTTTCACTTCATTAAATGCCCCTTTACTCAAGAACAGCTACTTACTAATATCATACCCAACAGTACTTTCTCGACAAGTACATATCAAGCCCAACAATTTCAATCGCGACTTCCACCTCTAGTTACTCCGTTAAATACCACCGTTCTGTAAGAACCGACGAATCTTCCAGGCAACCTATACTCAATCTGTCAAACAGAATCTCTTCGCGGACTTCGTTACCTTATTTAAGTCCCGATTCGAACGTTGAATGGCAAATGATAGCTGGTACGCATTCATGTCGGATATCTGGCATGCTCGAGGCGTCACATCGGTCGATCAACTTTTTCTGCTCTGCCGGAAATGAGTGGGGCTGGCCCACGGAATAGGATCTTCAGCGTTACGTAACAACCATCAAGATACGTAATTGTGGCGCGGATGCAATTCCGCGGTATATCCGCGTCGAAGAAGAAGCACGAATGTAAATCAAGAGAGAAACTGGTCGGTCTTCGAACGGAGCGTGGAAAGGGTAGTTGCGTCGCGTCGCTCGAGGGTAGGCGATCTTTGCTTCGGCGTTATCGCGATCTAGACAAATTGCAAGCGGGTCGCTATCAATTCCTCCGGCGTTAAAATTAATGCAGCGATCGTTGGCGCCGCCTGAAATTCCGTACATTTCCACGAATTTCTTTCGGTAAAAAATGAACAGCACATCACGTGGCGCGTTCCACACTTTGTCGCGTGAAACCGCGACAAATTCTCTGGCAGGTAGGTCCAATTTGTCAGCGATCTTTATTCCTGTGGTTCGTCGAACAAAATTCCAAAGCTTCCGGCTGGGAATTAACGCTGTGTGATTCCCTTTGCCATTTTCATCTTAGAACCGAGAATCGGAATATTTCAATATCGGTGACTAATAGAAATGAAGATTTAGATATCACTACACCAAAATATGAGATTATGTAACAATATCGAAAATTTGTCGCATTTGAGAATTTGTATCTTACCAAAGCTGAGATTCCATAGTTTCTTTTATACCTTTTTACATTATAGCCAAGAATCATTTTGAAGTTTGGCAAGAAGACATCCAGAGTCGACTGTCCGGGACCGCGTTCTCAGAAAGAGGAACATAATTTTCACGACAAGTAGAATGGGGGAGAGTCACCGGTTCCTCGAACGTTCACGTTCTAGCCAGTTCGGTATTAACAACGCCAATGACTGAGAGTTGACGGTGTACCGGTGAGTTTGTTCGGGTCCCGTGCGAGTGGACCGAGCGGTCTTAAGCCGAAAAACATTTGTGGCAATGCTAATTTTATTTTTCACACTCCGCCGGTTGGATATATGGTCCCGTCGTATTTAAAAATTTGCATAATGGCTCCTTGACATGTTTATGTACACACGTCGACCTCCTCTTCCCGTTTCCACGTCCCCGTGCACCGCTGGTCCATTCCTCGCGCGTGCGTGTCGTAAGCAACCGTTTCGCCAGTCTACGAGAGGACGAAATATAACGCGATGCGACTGGCCGCCTCTGCTAAGTCCTCGTGAGGTCGAGCTCCAGGGATTAAAAATCCCTCCATTGTAGTTGGAGATCATAAATACGCGATTTGTCCAGGACAGACCACACCACGGGTTAATATCATCCTCCGCGTTCTTTCGCCTGGGATCGCGTTTCTCCCGGTATCTGGATGTTCGTGGGCACCAGGATGACTTTAAGCCCGGGCTTAAACCTTCGAGTGGCTATCTTTTAAACGCTGCATCGTTCACCAATAGGGTTTTCGACAACGATATTCTTGGACTACGGGTATTTCCTTAAAAATAGTATATTCTTCTAAAGATATTATTATTCTCTATCGTATATTGTACTTGGTAGATATCATGAATCGTTCAGTATTTCAAAATTTTAATATCGAAAAAAGGTATAAATATTTCTCTGATACGAACTATACGATCTAACAAAAATTGATGGTGCTATAAGAAAAAGTTCAGATCTCGGACATTCGGAATGCAAACCAATCGATACAATCAGTCCGCCACATAAGCTAGTACAAAGTGTTGTAGACGATCACTTCCGAATCGATTACGTATTAAACACGAATCATCTCGACGAGACTGTTACGTGTTGCATCCTTGAATGACTTAACTAACCATTACCCGAGGCATTCCTCCGCGGCGAACCGGCCACGCGAGAGGTCATCCTCGGCAACTAAGGATTAAGCGTTCGATAAGAATTCCGGAACGCCTTAGAAATTACGTTCGTGCCCGGCATAAACGATCACGTTATTAATACGATGGCTGAGACTCACGCTAAACAATCGGTCGACGAGCGAGTCAAACGATAGGGCGGACTTCGTGTGCGCGTCAATAAGCCTCCGAACTCTGTCGAATCGACGACGCGTTTCTGGTAATCTGCTCATGGGAGCGATACCATGCAATCAAAGAGCTTGTCATTCCGGTACCGTGGATTACGATCGTCCCGCGGAACGACGAATCTCGGTTGGTCTGGTGTTCGATCGATTCCCGCGCGCACGGTGCAACGAGCATGATTGATCGATCATGCTTCGGGAGTCACGCGGATGATCTAGGTTCATCGATCCACTGGCGAGATTTCTTGGACGTGGGCGTTCTGCGTGCCCGGCAGGCACGCAATTTACAAGTTAAGCGTTTCCATTGGGGCTGCGCCGTGATCCAGAAGAGATGATTCGCGCAATGGAAACGAAACACGACGCTCGCTTTCGTGCGAGTCACTTCCCGACCCGCATACACGCGCTCGCAGACAGAGGGACGGCGCACACACGTGTGACTGATGATCACCGCGGAGCCCACGATTTAATTTCACGGATATACACCACCGGAATGACTTCGTCTCGCGTTGCGCCGGAGTGTTGATCGATTTCTCGATCATCGATACCATTCGTCTTTCTGCGAGGCGATCCTTATTTTCTGAACCTTTACGACGCGAACCGATCGGGCTGGTGCGCCAAGCGTTATACGCCGCTGGACCAATATCCAACTATGAAGAGCTGATCGCTTGAATGACGATAACTTTTGATCTTTATGGACGTGATCTTTGGATATTTCTGACGAGATAGATGGTGATGGTAAGGGAGCTGTACGTGCTTAACGGAATAGCGATGCCACACGGAATTCTCTATTTGATTTTTGGTACCACTACCTAATAATGTAGGAAACTCTATCAAAGTGAAAAACGTGTTCTAATTGATGCGACAGTGAATCCACTGACGCGAAAAAATATAAATATAAATAGCTCTTTGATAACAACATAAATTAAATAACAGCAACTGAAGACTTAACACTGTTGTTCAGTACCCTGACCAAATAAACTGATTAAAGAACAATGATAGAATTTATTGTGCTAACCGTGTGATACGAATTATGGCAGCTACTTGTGAAAAGATGAATTACGCTATTGAAATACAGACACAAGTCTTCTTTGGCTCAAGCGACCCGAAAATGCTTACGATAGTTTTACAGGTAACAATGTCAGGTTTTAAACACGTAAGTACCGATATTTTCAAACAAGAGAAACTAGACCGTTTCCGAAGATTGAAATCGAGATAAGATCCTTGATGCCCAACTTCTATGAATATAAAATCTCCAAATATAGTACTCCAAATAAGATCGGTTTCTGGTCGCTTTCTGATATGTCCTACATTCAGACCCCAAAGAAATAATCGTTAACCACGAGTAAGCACAATCCAGTCTTACTCTAAATTTATCAAAAAAGAACTAATCAAACTTCTCAATATATAGGTTTTCAATATGTCACTTCAAATTTAGTTTCACTATGAAATTTCCTCTGACTTCCCAAATAAACCGTTATTCTGTGTCTCACGAAGAAGTTCAAGCAACCACTACCTCAATAGGCCATAAGACCTTAATTTCCATCTGATCCTATTCAAAGTTGCAAATATCTCCAGAATTTCATTGCACGCAGAAATAAAGCCACAAAACTGATAGACAAATGAATAGACAGCGAATGTTTAAGCAAAACTATATTTATGTACAAAGCTAAAAGAACGAAGCAGAAAAGAATTTACTTATTAAACGAATCTGTTTTCGTTTCACCTTCTAAATATTATAACGAGTATCTTATTTTGCACATTTCGTATACTTTATCATATTACGTGCATTCTCTATGTTTAAATTTCCCATAAATAGGTAAGCGACCGCAGTATCTAAATGAAAGAAAGACCATGTGAAATCTTAACTTTCACGAAGTTTTCTCTGCATATTGCTGTTGTACGCGTTGGATAGCAAGTAATGTACCTTTCGCAAGAGACGGACGAAGAAGGGAGAAAAAAAGATTCGGTCGGTCAACGCTTGGGGCATGCCACGCCCCGTGTACACGCGTCAATACAGCGTGTATACTTATTCATAATGCACGCGGTGTGCAATAGAGATAAGGGGTTGCGGGTGGAAGTAGGATAGGGTGAAAGACGCGAGTGAACGCGTGTGTACGCGCGTCTGCATGCGAGAAGTCGACTCCCCTGCCTCAATCGCGCGCTCCTCTGTTCCACACACATATAATTAAGAGCCCTAAATCGCGCGAGATCGGGGCTCGAAGGGCGTATCCATTCTCGGACTCGACCACCTATCCGTCCAGCCACGCTATCGGACGTTTCGTCCGTTGTTTTCTCCCAGGTTCCTGGGCCGAGACTTTCGCTCTCGAATTTACACCGACCGCGTCTTATTCGGCTCCCTTCGTCATACCGCGAATTAGTCGATTAACGAATCGGCGTTGCGTGCAAATCAAGCTCGTTGCACAGGATTGGATTATTTATCGATTAACGAGCTGCTTTAACAATTGTATCGAAGGATTGGATATCTTTTATGATACCGAAGAAAAATTTCTTAGTTTATTATTCGTAAAAATATTTTCGTCCAAACGTAATCTTTTCTTGTCTCTGTATGAAATCGCGGGATAATTCTGTTTATTATTTGGTTCTACTAAACGGGTTTCAAAAAGAGAACAGATAAGGAAAACAGTAAACATGTCCTTAATGCAAAACGCGATAAAGTAAATGGCGTAACTGGTGGAATTTTACAAAATAACTGAACCACAATTTTAATATAACTCGCGATCAAAGTAAAATATTTTGTATTTACAATATACTATTTTGCTTTTGAAAGACATATACTTGTGTAACAAAATTCGTCTCGCACTCGTTCGCTAAATATACCACATCAGCGCAGAGAGATCAATATTCAGAATTAAAATGCGCCGAGTCTATTAAGAAACATTCTTCTTCAAATCACTTTACAATCGTAACAGAGTTTGCCTTTTAATTTCTTCTGCAACCCCTCGATCGACTCGCATGGCGCAGCGGCGCGTGAAAACGAACCGCGCGTAAATTGAGAGATTCGATCGCGCGCAAGAGTTCACCGAGGAGGAAAAGGGAAGAAAAGAAAAGAGAAGAAAGGGAAGGTTCGAGGGCGAAGTTGCGGGGCGATGTAATCCAGTTCGCGGGCATCATCTCTACCAAAGGGGAGAGAGTGTCGAAGTTTTATCGGGAGGTGGTACGGGCATACGCGCGGAGAGAACGAGAGAAACGGCCCGATTGATTTATAATGCGAAATGGATTTCGCGAGGAGGAGGCAACGACAGGCCGCGTTGGGCTCGATTAATCTTGGATTTATAGCCGCAATTATCTGTCTACGAATATTCGAGGGATACTGAGAAGCGAGAGGGAAACATCGTTGGGTAGAAAAGGAACCGTGAATCGGTGAAAAAATAAAAGAAAAAAAAAGAAACGGAGGAAAGAGCGGGAAGAAAAGGGGAAAGCAATCGAGAACAGACGATTTATCCCGCTTTAAACTATTTCATTCGTTCGGGTGTACAATGTGGGAATGGCAAACACGAACTCGCTGCACGTGGAATCCCTGATACGAGAGTACCTTGGAAATTAATAAACGCAATGCGTCAGATTTATTGATCGTACGGTTCGAACTGATTACATGTATCACAGAGTTATACGAGAATCAGTTGCAGTGGTAAATCCGTGGAAAGCAAGTAAGGAGGAAAACGGAATCCAAGTGTGCCCGATAGTTAATTGGCCGCTTGTAACTACTCCTATCGAGGAAATAATCAATCTTCCCTGGTATCTTTCGTGATTAAGCCTTCGCCACGAAGTCTAACTGTGCACAGATTCTGATTTAACAGAAAGTTAACAGAAAATGTACTAGTAATCGTATGTTCTACGCGAACGAGCAATAAAGCCGTTTTATTAATCATTAATTTAACGTGTTTAGTAATTCCTTGCAACACTTGGGAGAAGTTATAACTAACTTTATGTTTACTACAAATTGAACAACTTTTCCTTCGTCACGTAAAACGTCGTGTTCCAAATCGTTTACTTCTGTGTTTTCTTTCAAGCAAACTAAACCATCAAAGTAAGTACATCTTCTTGTAACTTGTCTCGAGGCATTATTCTCGGTAAATATTAAACTTTCGATAAATTTCATTACTTCGTGCCCCAACGTGAGTAGCACACTGCTTGAAATATTCAGATATAATCATGCTAATCATACTGGATGTGACAAGCGTCTGGGTTATGATGGAAGAGTAATAAGAGGAATGAAGAGGAAGAGGAAGTAGTAAGAGGAATTTACGTAAATGAATAACAAACAACAACATAAATAGGACTGATGTCAAAGTTTGATGTCGTTAATGTACATTTTTTAAAGTACACGATCCCTGCTATCTTACAAGTTTGCTACGTCTTTCTTTGCAAATTAATTTCAACTCTAAAAATATTTATCTATTGCTGTATCTTTTCTGCTTGTTCAGTTAGATTACACAACTAACTGTAATACAGAGAAGGAAAGGATTTCTTAGAAATCAAACTGGTACTTTAATAGACATCTTGCTCTCGATTCTCGATCCTTTTAATTGATTAAGCTACGCAAAACGCATTGAATCTTCTCGGTCTCTGTACTACCTTACAAGCTGATTATGAGGTAAACGTTCCTACTTAAATACTTCGAAGGGTGTTCGACCTCAAATCCAAACACTCGAGCGTTTCACAAACACAACTTGCAGTTACTGTATTTCTACGATTCAAGGATGCAGAATCCATCAGAAAGATGACCGTCAAGATATACTTTCACTTGAGCTGCTTAGCAAAAAGACCAGAGTCTAAGTAACCTACACTTGGAAATCCAATGCAAAGCATTTAACTCGCTGATCGATCCAGCGCATGGTAATCGTGTCGAGGTGTAATCGTAAAATTAGCATAACTCCCCTCTGTCTGGTCGACGATTCGGTCAGCAGTCGGTGAGAATCGAGCTGTGCCAGATGAGCGCGACTAGAACAGCCTTGAGAGAGACGAAACTTCATGGCGCTTCGATACACTTTACTATTTCGAATTGCTTTTCAATGATACCCACGTGAAATATTCTAATTGTCCTATCTATTCTGGCATCAATAAGAATTTTCTTTACTCTGAGCCAAAATTAAAAAGAAATATCTGTTTTCTGGAAATTCTTGTATTTTTGTTAAACCATAACGATCCCAAATTTTATTTCAGAACGTAATTAATTTTCTGCACACAGAAGCAACGCAGCGTAAACGTAAATCGATTGTTGTAATTTCGAAAATTTATTAACTTCTTTCTCTTTTATTCTAATACAGTTCTAACATGAAAGTTTTCACAATTTATTCGTTTCTAAATTCTCCTTCTCTAAATATTCCTGCACTCCTGGGAATGCATAGTAATCCCAAGTATTCAACTGACTATGTAATTATCTTAGGGCAGAGACGTAGACGTTGGAAACCAGGCGGAACGGTTCTGAGACAATGCTGTACATCGCCTTTGAAACGACGTTCCGTGACCAGACGAACCACGCACCGTCCGTTCTTATTACATCGTAAATCTCCTTCGACAAGATTCCCGATTATTCGTGATTCCAGGGCGATTCGCTACAATCCTTTGCAATTATACGTCTCGTCCAGACGTTTTATTGTATCGATTTCGCAGTGGTCAATTAGAAGCCGCCGGTTAATTGCTTCTCGAAAAATGTCTTCCTCTAATGCAAAACATTTTATGGTAATTGGAACGTTTCTTCGTCGACTCCCTGTCTTTAAACTTGCTACCAGATCTATCTTTATAGTAATAGACGGTTTCACTTACCGTCCGTGTCTTTCCCCTCCTTTTTTAGACCAACAAGGGTAATGTAATTAAGTGTAACTTATCCTATTTAAGAGCTATTGCCTCATACACGTCCAGACGATAATTGCGTTCGTTAAATCTTACAGTTACACCGTAACTGGCACCTCGAGTATGATTTTTGTACCACAGAATGAATCTTTCTGACAAATAAGGATGAAAGTTCTTCTCTGCTCGAGAATAACGAACAACAGACGCTTATGGTTGCGCGAAAGAGATTGAGTTGTTAATAGACCGGGGTACACCATTCACTCTTACGCGAGGTTCGTGTCTAAATCGATTATAAAATGGACTATTAAAGGAGTAATATAGTACTTCTGCAGGTAAAACGAGATTCATATTATAATTGTTGAATACTCTAATAATAATTCTTAAAGTTTTACCGGTAAATCATAAAAGGACATCATCAAATCTATCTATTAATCGCTATCTAATACATATGTAAATTTTGAAAACTCATACGTAACTAGAACGTATAGAAGTGATATAGATATCAGAAAGCGGTTAGCGATCACGAATAGCGTTTGAATTTTAATGAAATTTTATATTTAACGAATTTAAAATGATGCCTGCAACACGACTCTGCTAGACTTCGATATAGAATTTCGAGTTCTCTAATAATATTCTTAAACACTTTAAAACAAGATTAAAACAAATTATCACTTCGAGATATCATGAATCGCAACTACGTAATCATCCCTGAAGAATTTCTGCGTGCCTCTTGGCCGACGTTTGTGATTCATTAGCGTTGGACAGTGTTTTATTTCATCCTGGCCGCGTGTTCGCGGAACATGACCGGGTTCTCGGTTCCGTATCGATGGCGATGCATCGATCATAGGGGCGTCGAGCGAGAGCAAAGAGTCCAAGAATTCAACGCGATTCACGGTTATTCCGGTTATGCCTGGATCGACGTCGTAACTCGCGATACTCGTTGAATTCGCACGATCGTTCGCATGGCTCACGAGTATTAAGCGCAAATTAAGCAGCGTGCCGCGATAAATTTCATTGCAAGGCCTTTGGATGACGCATGTAACTAGAGCTCCATGCCCCACCATATTGTAGAAAACGCAGTGGCTGCTCGAAGGGTGGCTCGTTTTATTACATATAAAATAACATTTCGAAGAATCGCGAGCAGGTTACGAAACGTATTTAGAAGCAGTTCCCTTAGTCTTTCAACGATGATTGCGTCCGTTCGTTATAGAGATTGCTGTAACCTGGACTGGTAACCGAATCCTCGAACAGGATTTCGTTATATTACGCTAATAAATTTGTTCTCCCGTTTATTATAGAACACACGTTCACGTAGACGTCTATTTAAGATACGTTCGATCTAATTTAATTGAAGAAATTACAGAAGAGGAAATAAACCGTTTCAAAAATAAAATTCTCGCGATTGTAAGACCCTCGTTGACCCATATTCTCGTATAGATAAACTCCAGGTAGAAACTTAGTTTGAATTTAATATTTATTCCTTTTACCGTGGTTCGATCCGACATCGTTGGAAATTTATACATTTCCACCGGACGTGGGCGATTAAGAAGACCACTCGACGCGAGACTTTCGCATGGAAATAACCGCCATCTTGGCATCCTCCCTTTAATTCCAAGGAGCTGTCGAGACGAAGAAGTTTTCAGTGTTTTCGCGGGACACTCGGACGACCGGGTGAGCTCTATTATAATCTGGACCTGTATTTCTGACTGACTTACAGAGAGTCGGACCCCCTTGCAGAATTGAGTCGAGGCCATGAATAATTCATTCTCGAACGAACCGAACCCGGGGAGGGGTTTACAACAAGGAGGACTCCGTTTAATGCGATACATTGGTTAAAGGCGCGGCGGTTTACTGAATAAAATTTCTGATTGACCGGTGGCAACGCTGGTGACGCTGGTAGTTGGCAGACGGACAAGAACGCGTCGACTCATGCACAGCTCCTCTTCATCCCTTTTACCTCTCCCGGGGTACTTGTACGGATTCGGGGATTTAATCGAGCATTAATGACGGATTGAAGGAAATTCTTAACGCGGTCGACGGCACGAACTCGATTATCTGGGGTTGCTAATCGAGTATTCAACGCTTTCAACGGTACTTGTTTTTAAATGGACCTGCCTGGTAATTGGATAGATGTGTAGGTAAGTTAAATGTCGGCTGAAATAATGCTCGGTATACAAAACGGTTTCAAGTTTTATAGCTCGCGAATTGTCTCATCGGAACCTGAACAACATCGTAAAATTCAGAGAAACAAAAAACCGCTCTTTATCCGATAGTATCTCTCTGACAGTGGAAACCAGCTATACAACTGATCTACAGATTTCATTAGACGCCGGACGAGGATTGAATTCCAGCAAGAACACGAGCATGCCATCCTATCCTGATTCCAGACACCGTTATTACGAAACAATATCATCCTGCTAGACATCGGACAGTTCTAGCTAGCTTTCCCCCGATGATGAACCTGTTTTCGCGCTAATAGTAATTTCCTGGCTGGCAAGGAAACCCTTTCGCGGCGCGCGACCGAGCAAACAGGGTGTAAACGAACAATCGGGCCCTTTCGATAACATCAGCCCATTTACGGTTTCCCGTTCCTTCTTCTATCCGTTACCGCTGCGACCTGAAAGGATACACAGGAAGGAGCTGTCGTCCGCGGTCTAGGCTTTTACTAGAAAATGCACGCTTCTTTGCGCATCAGCCAGGCGTTAGCAAGGGAAGGGACGCGTAACGTGGAACAGAGACAAGAGACACGGGGTCTCGCTGTGGGAACAGGGTAACCGAATACACAAACGGAAACCCCCGATGCGAGAGAAGGCAAAAGCTTCTCTCGACCACGGACAACGGACGAGCTCGAGGTGATGGCTCGTGTCAGTTCACCTTATCTGACCGCGACTATCTGCCATTATTTCTTTTCACGCTGCCACGCTGGCGTCGGGCACTCGTACGGCCTCGTCGGTATCCGATCTGTGAAACCGATGGTTCCAATCGATCGGTCAAGCCCATAGTAACTTTGATCCATCTCTCTGCCTCCACCGTTTTCCTTTCTTTCTTTCTCTTAACCTCTTTACATCGGCTTCCGTGGATTTCACAGGTCCACCAATCTCGACAGAGAGAAACTATGGACCAGAAACTATTCCATTTGCTGTCGTATCGAGAGTGCACTGCGATTTGGAGCACAGATGACTGATGTTACCCGACGTGGCTTTCGTTTAGCTCTACAGCTCCGGTTTTGTTTCACGACATTTCACAGATCATCGATCCATCGCTTCCTATTCCATAGACAGTCGTTAGAAAGCGACTTTCACCGCATTTAATTCAATTCCATACAGGACAAGCATTCCTTCTAGTTATCAATTCTCCGACTCCATTTATCGCGTGCAAATTTGTATCTGCTAGTTACAGGTACACCGATATCCCGACTTTCATTCATGGATCAACGCGAACGGGGGCTGTTATATATCTCCTATCTAACATCTAGCGATCAGTATTCTTTTCGTTGACGTTTGTACCGTTCTAGTCTAAGAAATTTCCTCGTAAAACAATTTCAAGCATAGGTTAACGACAGGTGGTGGAGAACGTACGATTACGACCGTCCATGTGGTAACTAATAGCACGCTCGACGAGCGATATCTGCGGCAGTTGATTAATTAATTATTGACCGCGGGATGGAGTCAAAGTATCGTCGGAACATAAAAGAGATATGACTTTAATCTCGCGTCTCGCCGCGCGGTGCCATGACTGGCAGGACGAAGGGAGGCAGTCATTATCAGATGACATCCATTATTTCATTCGTCCATCCGTTCGATTTAATTACACATTCAATTTGACCAGACCTTATAGGCAGTGTTCGGCCGCGAGTTTGTTCAATACACACTCTCTTTAATGATTTCTAACTCTTTGAAGAAGTCCTCTCCTACGCGATCCACCAAAATTGATGCGATAGAGACAAAGATAGAGGAGGATCGATCGTTTGCATGACAATAAGCTCTGTTTCAGACGTCTTGTAATTGTACCTTAATTACGGTTCTCCGAAGATTCGAGAACCAACGTTTCCATTATTACAGCGGTTGTATACGAATCAATGGTTAGACGGGAGTAACTGTGCCTTCGGGGCCCAAGAGTTTGTAACGTGCATACTGTGATAGCTCTTTTTGTTAGAACCCTATTGATTGGTATGTAGGTCGATTCTTATTGTTGGTTGTGAGGTGTGGGGATGAAGTACAACGAAATTCGAATTCAGAATCCTAGATTTTTAGGACGACCGTTAGAATTTAAGGTTTCCATGTATTAAAGTTTCTTCTCGACATTGTCACAATCTTTTTCAGGTATCAAATTTAAAAAACGAAGCTGATCGATTTGGTCTTTGCACGAGGATATGAACATGTAATATGAAATCGAGATATAATTTTTAGTTCGAAGTTGAAAGTATCTTCATGAAAGCAGAATTAATAGCGTTAGTTTATTCGTACAATATTCTTTTCTTGCCTTGGAAATACAATTCGAAATTATTCTCACATAGTCCAGAAGATTCCCTAGTAAAGTGGATTTTCCTTAATTTCAACCCGAACAATTTAACCCTATCTCCACGTGCAGCCTGGCTGTTCCACGTGTCGTCCGTTCAAATAGTGCACGTGTCGTTTAACCAGGAAGGAGACGCTCCCATTGGGCGTAATATCCATATTCTTGCCATAAACGTACCCTCTGCAATCCAGAAACTCTATTATACGAACGTTAAGTCCACTTTAACTATCGTGACGATTATTACCGGCCGGTTGTCCGATAACAACGTCTCCTTTCCGTGACAAGACCCGTTACAATGGCTATAACGAACGATATAACACCTATGAAGACATTTTGTTAAGGACGATAAGGAAAGAATGGAATCGCGGCGCTGAGCTCAATTATCACGATTACCTCGACAAAAGCGAGTGCCGAGATCGCTCGCTGTGACACCAGCATCCACCGCCACCCTCTTCTGTTTCTTCGTTTTCTTCCATCGCGTTTCTCTCGTTTGCTGAGCGTTCGCGGGAAGATATGCGGCCTTTCAAAGAAAGAAAATCTCTACAGAGAAAGCAGCTCCACGAGTACTCCAGGCTACGTTCGTACGAGCTGCTCTATCAAGAATAATGGAAATAATGAAAAGCGTGAGCATTGCTCGTATATTGTCTCACAACGAGTTTGTTAATTACGTTCTATTTTCTTTTCTTCGGGACATAACGATAAATAGATCTTCGTAGTATAATCGGAATAAACGTGAATATCGATTATATGTGTCTACTTGGTGTTGATAATATGCAAGTACGTGTCATTTCAATAGGATATCAATGACACGATTTTTTCTACTACGGTGATCGTGTGATAATTACGCGATCGCTAGCTTTAATGTTTAATCAAAACAAATTAGTTGTTTAGAGCAACGTGCACTGATTTATTGTGCACTTCTGTCGACTGGGAATTCCGTTGGCTATAACCTCGTACGCTTAACAAGGTAGAACTGTCGAGTTAGATGTTAGAGGGAAGGGTGTTCCAGTGGAAACGGGATGTGGCAAGTTGATCTTCTGGCATTTCAAGTATGGGCAGAAACGAGTTTACATACGCGTTTATATCATACGACATTACGAACTCTGTACGATTTCTCGTGAAAGGAAATGGTAGGAAACGTTCGCTTTTTCTTTTAAAATTCAGTGTGATAGTTTAAAATGAAACAATTAATTTTTAAAATATCGAAATATTAAATACAATTCGAATTCAAGTATATATAAAAGTAAATGAGATAAAAGGGTTACTCTTAATATCATTGAAACTCAGAAAAAAATATCTCCCGAGAAAATACCTTGGACAACAGCCTTGGATGAAAATAACGTTGAATGGATGGTCTAGTAAACATCAATCGCTAAAAACCCCATTAATATCATTACGCAAATTCGTGTAAGGTTATTGGATTGACGTACAGCGCGCAAACTGTTCTCGACTCTTGTAAGCTACGTGGTAACTGTCGTGGTTGATTAGCGGATTAATCAGACCGGCGCGGTGATTTCTTCCGCGTTACGACCGCGAAACACGTCGACTTCGATCCTACCTCCGATTCGTCAGCCGAACGTTTTTCCGTATTTCTTACTCGCAGCCGGTTCGTCTTGTTTTCACCCTCGAATCTGTGGCATCTCGCCTAGAGGCGTCCAAGTTGTTGCCCGCGTCGTAAATTACTCGCGCTAAAAAGCGAGCGCGTTTTTCGATTTAGATATAACCGGCGGAATAATTTATCGGCGTTTTAGCGAATTTAAGCGGCAGTGAATTAAATCCACGACTCTGTTAATTCGATTACCCCCAGTTTCGTGACAATCATTTTAAACAGTTAATTAACGCTCCCGCGAGGCCGAGGCTATGTTTTCGAACGATCATGCGACACGGCTCTGTCGAAAGTAATTACAATTGTGTTTCTGCAAACAGATACGAGGCTATATCAGTATTTTTCAATTATCGTTTCATTAATTGAGTTATTAACGCTTACTGCAAGAACATTTATTTTTAACCGTCGCGTGTATTTTCTATGGGCCACACACGTTACTCATGGCAGACGTTTGAAATGATGGTACTACTTAAATTATAAATAGAGATGGCTCTTACACTCCTAAGAATATCGGATCTTCTACGTACTGCGATTTATCTTTCGCTTCTTTATTTCTGACCTGAAACTTTACGCGTATAAACAGCTTAAAACACATAATTAAGAGCGCTTTCTAGCAATATCTAGAGATATCGATGTTCCTTCATCTTTAATAAATATGTAAACAACTACCACATTCTGTCGTTAATTTAATACCAAACATATCCAATCACAGAATGTCCTATCTAAATATTTCCATTAGTGCGATGATATAAAAAATATTTTATATGTATACGATTTCAATGGTATTAAGAAACGAATATTTCTCTTTCAAGGTTAGTTGGAATATCCTGCGTATCCTTGGAGACCAATCGATTACTAAAATCGAATTAGAAACACAGACGAAATCACGACACACAGTATCGTTCTCCAGATAGATCGTAACGATGTGCAATCACGACGAATACCAGGAGAAGAGTTTAAATTACCGATTATCGACAATCGAGACTAATTAAAAATGGCGCCGGCGGGAATCTAACTGGCGAGAAAGATTTCCCACCGATGCGAACAGATCGTTTCTAGGCTAGAGGGACGACGACTTTAAATACCGTATATCTCGAGGAAGGCGTGGCTCGTGCCTCGTTCTTCAGCTTTTTCTCCGAGCTACCTTTCCTTCCTTCTTCCTCTTGCGTTCCATCCTGACCGTTGTACGCGCATAGTAGCGTCGAAACACGCATTCAACGGGCCTGGCTCGACTGGCTCGACTTTCAGGCTTATACATAAAATTCTCATAAATAATCCGACGGATAATCAATGTCTATTATAATTACCTACCACTTGTATCACTAGCCCGCCGATCGAACCACTAGCAACGGAACCTGAGATCGAATCTTTTGTGTACGAATTTTTAGAACGAAACGATGCTAGTTAAAAGTGATCATTATCGACCTCTTAATCAAGAGTTTTGATAGTCTGTAATCGTGATTAGAAAACCCGATATATCAGATATTACGCGAAGAAGAAACGCAATTATATCATTGATCATTCTTCCTTATAGATAGTTTATTACAAATAAAATATATTTGATAATATGACTATACTTTATGTTACTTCCAAGATTCGTATTTAAGCTCTTAGTTTGATCTGTCTTGAAAAATGGTTTCTCGATATGGTAAAGTACGATGGTTAAATTAAACTATGATACGTATGTCAGAAATTTGAATGGGGAGAATATGCGCGTTATAATTCATCAAGGTCGTTAATGCCGCATTGTATTGTGTCATATCGTGTTCCTGCCTTCTCTATGGGGGTGCAGTGGAATGTCTAATCTACCCTCGCACAATCAACGTTCATGTGCAATCTTCCTACTGGCAATCGGCCACGTACACGTTTATTGCGCCTGTTGACCTATCTATTTGTGGTTTCAAGCTATGATTAAAAGAAATATTCTCTGCCCATTTATCTGATGATAAATGATGTGTGATAAGTGATGCGATTTATACATTTTTAGATAGATTGCGAGTCTAGATTAGATCTTTAATTTCCTAGCGAGAATCAGATTACGATTCTAAATTTCGTAATCTCCTGTCTACTTGTATCTTGAATTATCGAGCTTGTTGTCTTGTATCGATTTAATAAACCTCGTAGCTACAGGGGAAAAGAAAGTGCAACAGGGAAAAGAAACAACTCTGAACACAATGCAACTTTAAAGAACGACTGTTTAAGCACGTTTTCCCCCTAAATTAGTTATTAAGTCTGGAAATTTCCAGAGTTTTGTACTACCCGCCGTTTATACTTTTTGTTACATCTCTTTATACATAATCCTGTGCAGTTTCCAAAGGAACTTCCATCACGAGGAAACAAACTTTGAAAAAGTCAAAGTAAAGTTTGTTAACAACGGTCAACAAATCAATGCTCAAACCAGTATTTCTTACTCAACTTACTATAAAAGATACATCATGTTCTTTCCGAATCGTACGAAAGCTTTGTAACATTTCATTTGCTTTACTAAGTTATAATAAACAACAGGTAAAATGCAAAACGTTCGAAACCGTATTACACTGATTTAAACCTTTTTATAATACCTAACATTTTTCCATTTACAAGCTGTAAAAACTTTTTAATATTCCATCTACTCCACTAGATTCTAATATACTACCAATAAAACACAAACATTTTAATTGCATTATACTCGCTTAAGCCTTCACATACTACCGAACAATTTCTCGAATACTTATTATGCAAGCTACTCAACATTTCGTCTGCTCTAATAAACTCCAGTAAATGACTGGCAAAATACGTATAAACATTCTAACCATATTATACTCGTTTAAGCCTTTTCATATTTCCTAATTATTTCCTAATATTACAGAAACTTTCGAGCCTTTCAGATTTCACTAAACTCCAATAAATAACTGATAAAATACAAACATTTTAAGCGCTTTATACTCATTTAAGCCACTTCGTAGCACCCAACAATTTTCTCGTTTAAAGCCATCGTTTATGGGAAAATCACGAATAATAACGAAAATACAAAACTTTATCGTGTTCATGTTATAGAATTCTATCCACTTGTGAATTCATTTATATTCCTCCAGTTCTCTGATCACAATGGCTGCGTAGGCTTAAGTCTTCTTCTTTCAACGAGACACACATAAGACGATTTTCATATACGTCGAACGCGTACAAGATCTCGAGCAACTTTGTTTCTCTGATCGAAGTTCTCGCCTTTCTTCCCAACGTTTTTGCGTGTTGACGACGATGTGCGGTGGAAGTAATTCGCGGCAGAGAAACTGTTATCGCTATTAAACGGTTTAGCTACGCATTGTCCGAGACTTATATGTGCACGTAGGCGAGCCGTCTCGCTCTCGCTTTCTTGCCACCACCGACCGGTCAATGGAGCTCTAACGATTCTTAAGCACCGTTGATTCATAGGCCTGCTTTTTACGCTTGCCTACTAGCGACTTTGCTGGACCACCTTCGCGAGAAACGGTCACGAAGGGAAGAGGAGCACGCGCTTATTAGTCCAACGGCCTTCGAAAGGGAAAGAGAGAAAGAAATCGAACCAGAGCGTACGCTAATTAAGGTTGCGCCGCGAACCACGAACCCTTATCGGTTGGCTAATCGATCATGATGCTCCTGCTACGTTCGGCTAATCGCGTCTTAATTAGTTTTCCATGCCAATCGCGATTCCGAGAATCGCCAAACGTTACTCGTTACCAAGACTGACGGCTGAAGTATCAGGCAAGGTTCGATTAATGGTTGAATTAAGAGGTCGGTGAACTCCATCTTTTTGCCATTTTTGGTGTAACTGTGGTGGAAAATTGGAGCGTTCGTTGAAACAGATTGGCCGTTCACTTTTTCATAAGTATTATTTTGTCGTGATTCCTAGAAAGACAGAAGAAATTATAAAAATCGTTAATTCTCTTTCTAATAAAATTAAATTCTAAAATTCTTAAACTCACCTACACCTGCTGCGTTGTAAATATTTTCAGTAGAATTTAAACTAGGAATCAGCACTTAATTTTCGCCTAATTACTTTAACAATTCTTATAAACTGTTGTTGTTTTATAAATTGTACTTTAGATCGCTATCCTGCTATAAACATAAAATTCTAATTAAAACGATTAATCGTTTCCTCGATACCTAATCTGTTTCGCGAAGCAGATGTCTTAATACAGTTAATACTCACGAACAAGAGTGTACCTTATAACAGTAGGTTTAAGCCTATAGGGTATAATTAACGCTTGGATTTTTGCAAGAAAGTATTCCTCGCTGATCTTCTCTGGTACGAGGCCCGATATTTCCTCTAGAAGACGGTCAGCGTTGTACCGCGTAATCGCAGGAGAACCGTTCGAGATCGCAGCCTCGAGGTCGTTCGCGAGACCTCTATTATTCTCGAACTCGAGCGGAATAAGAGCCAGTGAGCTCAAATGTTAAACCACTCCCACGAGAGTGAATGCACCGGAATGCGGAACAATGATTGACGGAAATTCGGTCTGGGAACATCGACACGGAAAGAACGCGTTCTTTCGAATATTCTGCGAGTTTCTTTCTCAGAGAAATCGTTTGCTTTCTTTCAGCGTTGGATAGTCAGTTACAGTTAATCGCTGTCGACGCGCATCCTCAATGTTCGAAAGGGTCGTCGAGAGAATACGGAGAGAAGTACATAGTCATGAGAGGTGAAATCGTTCGACGATCGACCGATCGATCGTTTGCATTGAGCTTCGACGATATCGCGCTCGATCGTGATCGTAGATCGATCGATCAACCGATCGCTACGATCCCTGACCACGATAGAAGAAACGGATTTTATCAACGAATGGTTCGAAGTCGAACTTGCCGATTGTTCGCGTGATCCTGTGTTTTGCTTTTTCTTTCAGATAAGTGCATTCCCTTGCTCCGGGCGGCGAGAGTTTCTTGCTACGTGAACGCGTCTTGTTAGTCGAACGCGGCTAATTTGCAAGAATCGTCGTGTGGAAGAAATTGACTCGGAAGTTGTACAGATTTTTTGTCATAAATTTCTGATGAGAGTTGCTCGACTTGTATTTTCTCGGAGGTCTTAGTTGCTTTCGTATATTTTTATTCTACGCTCGAATTCTTCGATTTGTATTGAAACTTAAGTTGCAACACGAGGATTCTATGTATGTACCAAATATTTTTAAACTTTGTATCTATTTTTGAGATTCTATCGCACAATCGACTAATGTTTACAGTTTTCCTAACTTACAATGTTGGTATCACTGTTACGGATATTAATTACTAATATTAAGTATTAATATTTATGGAAATTCATATGTATAACTAAAGGTAGGAAATAACTACCCTTTTAATATTAATTATTAAAATATATAAATTAACTCCGTTTCATTATTAAAAGTAGCAGTTTAGCCAATGAAGCAAATAACAAACCTGTGAGGTGACGTTGGAACCAGGAAATTGTGTCTGTTTTCCAGCATATCGATGTTTACGATGAAGCTGCGTAATTCTAAAGACATGAAAACTAGCACAAATGTGGCGCATTAACCTCGCGAGATGCACTTCGAACTACGTGTAATTGAACTTGTGGATTGGTGTTAACGTTTCGCGTTGTTTGAGAGTAAAGAAGCTCGGTAGCTAGTACAATTCGTAGTGCGAAATGTCGATGATTGTACATCGGTTTACCGATTTTCGCGTCACGACACTTGTGTTTCGACTCGGCTTTCTTCGCGGCAATTTCGACTCGGTTTTCTTCGCGACAGTTTCGGCTCGGCTTTCTTCGTGGCAATTTCGACACAATCCGTCGCGCCCTCTATACGTTCGGATTAATTCGCGCCCTCTGTACATACGTTCGGATTAATTCGCGCCCGCGATTAACAGAGCATGCTGGAAATGGAAATTGGGACGAGACGAGGGGCGTGTAATTGCAGTGGAACTCGCGCGAACGTACACCATGAATACGGATAAAATGTCGTTGCCAAGTACTGCTATACAAATTGACGAGTTATTGTGATACGGTATAACCAGGAAAATTGCTAGGTCGGCGTGTAAAAAATGTTATTTTTGTATGTTTGTGGCAGCGACGCGTTTTGTGAGTTTGGTGTTCTGACCGATGCAGGGAGGCTGAATGTATGATCTTTGTGATGGGACATCGTGATTTGGATGCAGCCAGAGTGTTACAGGTATGAATATTTATTTAATTTGTGACTGTTTAATACGTTCGCTACGTATGATTCAATTAGAGTTATGGATTTGAGTTGACGCGGGTTTTTAGGTTATATGCATGACGTATGTCAGACAAATGTAAGACGTACAAAAAATATTTCGTACTAATACCTATTAAACATGTGTATAAGGACAATATCGAGACAGCTATTGTATTAATGTCTGTTGACACACAGCATTATAAATTATAACTAATATGAAGCGAACGTGTTAACGTTATGATATTCACTTATATCTTTTCATCTGTTCACTAGTTGAACGTGTTATTTATATTCAGTAAAAGTTACTGTATACCAAATAAGATATTTTACAATGGACAAAGATTTTTTTTCTTAAATGCAACAGTATCTATTTTTTTGTTATTAGATTAATTTATTCCGAAATGTTTACATTCATTCAGATTCTCTGCAAGAATTTATTACTCTACGACAGTGTATCTATACGACTAAAGAATACAAAATATGACCTCATGATACGGTAACTTTTACTTAAATAACAAATATCTCAAGAAATAATCAGATCGACATACTATAACAATTATAATGGTGACAATGATATAAAAATTATATTGTACGATGCGGACGTTAGAAATTTGCAGCTAAAATATTATTCCTTAAAGTTGAAAGTTAAACTACGTAGAAAAAATCAGTCTCGTATCAACGTACAATAACACTTCTCGAATCCAGTGTTTGTTTACTTTTCTACTCTCCGAACGTTCATATTACGCGTCTTCAATTACGCACGCGGTGTCGTGTTATTATTGACGATTGTAAAAATCGTTGATGATTATCGATATTATTTATTTACTTATAGCTAATTCTGCTTATTTCACGCTGATACGCGAAGATACGCGACTCAGAAAATTACGTATAAGGAAATTTATTGGGTGGTATCTTGTCGCGTCATCTCGACCGTGCATTATGTTCGACCGACTGCGCAGAAAGATTGTTTATGGGGTAAATTCGAAGCCGCCAATAGACTTGTTTATTATTCGCGGTAACAACTCCCTCGGTTAGTTAGGAATATGTAATGTTGATCGTGCATTGTGCCACGCGTTACGACACGGTGGGCTTATTACATGCAAATTACCAACATATTGCACACTTAAACACTATTACGCAATTGTCGCGTAACGTGTGTTCACTTGCATACGCGTTGGATGATACTTTGTGTTAAGTCGCAGTCATTATGCACGGCTATACAAAGATTACACGAGTCATAATCGTCGAATAATCATTGTTATTAAATACGAGCAAAACTGAGTATGGATAATCGACGAGGCTTGTTAGGAGTTTGATAAAGAGTCCGATTTGTTTTGCTTTATGAAATCAGATATCGATATCATCAAGAGCTTTAAAATTGTTAATTTCTTTTTGGCATATTAAAACCTCGATAAGTACTCCAATTAAATTTGATTCAAGAAATTAAATATTCAGAAGCTCTAAAGTTTGTAATTTCTTTTTAACATTCTGTGAGATTTACGTAATAATATAATGAAGATTTCTTCCTGATCTAAATTTTTAACACTTTCGATAACAGAAGCTTGTTTCCATATTCCAAAAGTTTGATAAATATTTCATTTATTTTTATTCGACGTACCAATGCTTATAATACCCGAATCCTCGATTCTCTTTCCTATCCCGATACTTTAAACAAAGATTCCACTTCATTTTCATTCAAAAAACCAGATAGGAATACTTTCTATGAAAGAAACTTTAACATTCTCAATTCCATTCCAACGTTCTTATTTGCCGGTAATAGAGCATTCTTCTTCCCCGCTCAATCAACAGCATCGGCAGGGCTACGGTGAACGTGCAGAGATTGGAATAAATCGAGCAACGTTTCCGTTACAGCTAGTTGTTTGTTGCTGGCGCAACAACAGTACGTCCGAAAAGCGTTCAAGAAATCGCGGCATCATCAAACATCTCACCGCTAGGCAAAGCGATGATGGATAACCCGTGATGAAATCATTCGTACATCAGCGAAATGCTGGGCGCGTTGGAGTGAGAGAAGCGAGAGAATCCCGTTCCGGGTCCGAGCTAGTGGTCAGCGTAGGCTCATTTGCTCTGTACCGTTAGCCTTTAATTACTCATTGATTTATTATTGACCACGGTGCATCGTTGCATCGCCTTTCGCACCTCTATCCTTTCATCGAGCACAGCTGTGGAACGTGGAGATGTTCTCGTTTATCGACGCGGTTTCCTCTGCGAGCTCGATTCGAGATGACGGACGCGTTAATGCATAGAAATGTCATAGGTGTATTACGTATTGCTCTGACGTTATTAACCAAAGTCACTATACACAGGGAACTCTTCCGCACGAACGATCATATACACATTTGCACAAAGGGGAAATTCCTTTTACTGGCTTTCAAACGAGAGTCTGTGAGATCGCGGATGCGAAGCCGATAGGCTGCGTAACGTTGCGAGAAATATTAGTGACTTGCTGTGAATGCGTAGAAAATGCAATGCTTTCCGTGTCTTCGCGGACTTCGAGCATTTTGTAATATTTTCTTTATGGTATCAGTAGCGCTTAGGGTATTGAAAGTATCGCAGAAGAATGTATTGATCGTAGAAATATAATAGTCCATCTTGAAAGATAGCTAAAATGTTATAATAATTACACGTATTATGTGTTCTACATCTACATATAAGAATGTACAATTATTTTCCGATCGTGATCCTTCGAATTCGAGTTATAAAACCACTCTCACACTAGTCATTAAAATTATAATAGAAACCATTCCCATTGAGTTTAATATTCAGTCTAGAAAGTTCATTCTCACGCGATAAATAGCTTCGATCAATAATCTTTCTTCCAATAAATTACTATTCATTGAAAATCCTCAAGCTAACAAACCACTCATCAACTATACTCCGTTAGCCAAACTTAGGCCAACTTATTCGATCAGAAAACTAGATCGCGTCAGCAGATAAGCAACTTCTTGTTAAACCGTATATAATTGATGGATAACCGAACAAGACGCAAGGACATCGATCGGCCGTATTGCGAGTCGATCGACCGGTCAGTTTCCCCATTGTCGGATCTAATGAGCGTATGATGTTTGAGGTGAAAACAGGATAACAACGTTTGCGTGGACGAGGCTTTCACCAACACGGCGGAAGCGCGCGTGAGCCAAATCCGCTTCGCAGTGATCGGCGGTGACGCGGTGTCGCGCGGCGTCTCCGATGTTATTAGGAATCGTTATCGAAGACAAGTTTTCAACGGTGCAGCCAACCGATATCGACTTTTTGCCGGCGCGAAGGCATGCATACAAATTACACCCATTGCCGCTCATAGGAACGTTCACTTTCGAGCAACACGTAATAAATTGTCGCCTCCAAGAGAAAACATGCGACGGAAACGCCGACTAGTTATCGGGCCAGGGCCCGATTTTATACGTTTCCCCGTGCGTCGCTGCTACGAAATCGCTGCTCGAACTACTTATCGGACCGCTGGAGAATGGAAATTACGAATCCAACCGCTGCCAACTATAAATAACGTGGGTGATTCGTTCTTTTGAATATTTCGACCTTCTTTTTCGTGGAAATAACGGAATAAAGAAGAAAAGGTTGATGGTATTGTTAGTGGTCTGCAGCTCGATGTAGTTTTATGGAAAGAGAAGTACACGATGGTAGAATGCATGTATACTGTATACACATATGTATATATGTGAGTACAAAATATTCGTGTTTGATAAAGCAATGAATACGGCGCCCGTATGAGGCGCTCACTCTTGATAAACGGTGAAGCAGCTTGTAATTTGCATTCACTATTATGGCAGAGTCTCATGGCGTGTTGATTATACTACTTTCGTCGAATGAAAAATGATAGGATGAGAGAACGTGTTTGATACGCGTCGCGCTGTCTGATTATAGTAGAGGAAACTGGCTGCGTAATACACGAATAACTCATGTCGATCGGTATCACTGGCTAGCTGTGTAGAATTTCATGAAAATAATCGTAACCTTATCTGTTTTCATGTTCGTATATTAAAAATCATATTAATATCTTCTATAATTGCTACCAATACGTACAATGAATATGCATGTTGCTCAAACTACCATGACATGATTATCATTGACTAAACTCTTACTAATCCAAGGATTACGAAGAATTGCCTAACTGAAATCAAATAACACCCAATGATTTTCACCCACTTAGGAGATAATAGGCAAACACATGTCCCCTCGACGGCCATTCATGGAATGCCGTGCAAAGACGCAAGAAGAGGCCTCGAAGGCAATAGAGGGGCAACGTGAAACTGGTATCGCGTTAAGTGCTCATCCGGGGCGCGTCACACATCCATTCGATCTCATCGAGGGAAATAAATCAGGGACCATCGGTGCGCATCCCGTCATGGGCTCGGGGTACACTCGAAATATCGGGCTGACATTTAAACGGGCGGTGGGCTCGCATTAGCGCCGCCCAGCTAGAATGACACTCTCAATAATAGATTAGATGCCGGCTAAGTGCACCAACGACCGGCCATGCCACGCCTCGTGATTTATCGATCCTGGCACGTGCGTGTATCGAGATTTCCACTTCTCGTCGGTTCACTTAATATCCCGCCCGAGAAGAAAACATACGGAACCTCCCCCTATAACGAACAGGAGACGACGAATTAGCGTCGAACATGGCGAATCGTTTACTCGAAGTTTCCATGTCGCGCGAACGCATTAGAGATTTACTGATCGTTATTAAGTATAGTAATAATCGACAGCTGAAGCGCTTCGGGGTAACTTAGAGAAATGGCTGAATGCGGTTCTAAGGGTAGATTCTCAGGAACTTTATTATAGTTACATTTGCTTTTTATATTTGAGCAACTTGGGAGATAAACAGATCTATTCTCTGAATACTTTTTAATTTTATTACTTACCCTTCGAGGATACTCGGGAATTGAATTTTAAATTGCAAAGATAAAAGTTGCGGCGAATAACTAGAAGTGGAAAAGAGATAAACGTACAAACTTTATTTTGTCGTGTCTGTAAGAATCACGTTTGAAACAAACTGGCTAGTTATATGTAGTTTCAACCTCTATGGATTAGTAGTCGCGCGGAATAATAAAATTTCTAACAGATTGTTCCGTATTCCTCGCTTTTAAAGCGTCGAAAACACCAGCACTTGGGTTCCCTGCGAACGCTCCACGCTCCGCTAAAAATAAGTGAAAAAGCGTCGCGGAAGAGGAAACGTCGTCCAAAAAAGGGGTCAATGCCGAAGGCGCAAGTGAAAAATTACAGGGAGGGCAGCTTTCACCGGCACTAAGGAAAAAACTAAGTGGTTTCTATGTTATTACAAACTGGCGGTCTAGCCACGGCGCGTCTCGTACATTATCTCGATCTTTACCGCGCCTCGTTAATTACGAGTCAGCCAGCGACAGGGACAAAGTCACGTTTTCCGTCGATCGAGGGACCTGTTCCCATCCGGTGGCAGCCGATTTTTTATCCACACGGTTAATTCTGTGCCTGCGATAAATAATAATTCCTAATGTAACGATAACACGGCTGGCAACGAACAAATCAACCTTAACCGTAACCTTTCATCTCTCTAAATGCGACGATCGTGTCTCTAGGAGATCCAAAGAGATCTAAGCGAAACCCCTTCGAGATGTGTTTCCTGACCAACATTTAGGGTAACACTCGCGATCCTAAGTACCCTCAATTTAGAAAAAAAAAAGGAAGAAGCAGGATTTCTTAACCCCTCGAAACTGATAAACGTGCGCAAACCACGCGTTCAACGAGTCTGACGGGATTTATGCGTGTGCGTGCGCTCGATGAAGCCTCCAGTCGGACTTAGTCGACCAGTTTCTCGCGACAAATACGGCACAGAATGGTTTTCAGAGCACGTGCTTGGAGAGACTCGAGAAAACGTGAATCCAGCTACTACACATATGGTCCATGTCGCTCGAACTTAGAAAGAGGGTCGATACGTAGTCTCGCGAATCCGTTTTCGGCTGGTCGAAAAAGAGCAAAACTAACCCTGTTGACTGCACAAACGACGTCAAAGCGAAAGAAGCTGTTTAGTCGAGGGCGTGCGCTTCGAAAGGACACTTAACCCAAAAAACTCGGCTCGTCCTTGTCAAAGCAGATCATACGGAGGCGGTCTCGTGAGATCGATTAGCTGGTTCGTTTACAGGATAACTTTTTTAGAAGGGAAAAAAAGATGCAACATCGTAGTTGGTACATGGTAGTTTGCGACGGAATATAGGTCGTTCGTTTGCTACGAACACACGAGGCGTTTTACGAAGTTTTCGACTCGCGTCGAGGCTTTCCCTCGGGTGAACACACATAGGCGTGTGTTTGAGGTCTTTTATGAAGGGGCCGAGGCGCGCGCGGCTCTTTCATTTTTCGAGTGATTCACTTTTGTAAATCCGACGCTACATTTTTTCGCATTTACTTAGAACGATAACAAAGCACCGTGCACGCGCACCTATTGCGCTCTTTGTGTGCTTGAACGACATAAATATACTGAAGAACCAGCCGAGTTTTCTAGATTCCCAGAACGGCCGGAGTGAGTATCCGACCACTCGTTATGATGTTCTAAACTTGATACAGTCGTCTATGTTCGAGTGGGAACGACGATGTTATCGAGTTGTCACTCCTTAAACGAATTGCTAGAACTGGAGCAATAAACTCGTGTGTCAGGTTTAACGTTGAATAGAGATATTCAAACAATAGCCTTTCGGTATAATATGAGATGCAATAAAGTTCGAAACGTAAAGCCTATGAACTTGTATGAGACTCGACATATCGTAAATCTCTCAATTTTGATTATTACACGTACATACATACGTTCAAGAAGCAACTAACTTGCTTCTGTAAATTTATTTACTGCAACGTGACAATATAAATAGTCATAAATTTCAAAGTAAATTTCAGTTAGTAATGTCCTTAATATTATTCTAATTTTTTGCTCCTCCATTTATGCAGTTGATAACACGCAAAACTATTTGTCAAATTTAACTTTAAAATTAAATCAACTAACGAACAACAGATGCGATCATCGAGCTAAACAGAACTTATCACTGTAACCTAACAGAAGTAAGAGGCAACAAAAGACTGGAATTGGTTCATAGAACCAGTCCACGCGGTTTCCCTGTTCTTCTTCGTGTGCATTCCCTCGACGGATGGCGATCTTCGAAGTTTCACTTCGCCTTCGCGCGGCATTAATAAATTCCAGATTCCGAGAATCGAAAGGGAGAATTTATAGCGGCGCGAAGGAGGATGGAATCCTCCGACGACGTTCATCCTCGTGCTTTTCCCCTTAGTCAAAACTGTATGTGTATAGTGTGTACGTTTCTTCTTCCCCTTCTTCTTGTTCTTTGTCGTCGTCGTAGTCGTAGTCGTCGTCGTCTTCGAGAATGCAGCGAATTAACACGTGAGCGCAGCGAGCGCGAAGTGGAGGCAATAAATCTCCGGCACGTTTCAGAATTCCGAGCGTGAAACCAGTCTGTCCTTCATCGAGGTTTCGTGTCATTATCATTAATGCGTGAAAGGCACCGGTACGTAGACCGTGTACACGCAGGTGTGTCCGCGTTAGATGCGATTCACATGTAGTCATGGTGTGAACCGCTGCCAGGCGATTTCCACTGTGCTAAACTATTATCCGTGCGTCCGTTTCACAACTATCATCGCGCGTAATATCCAGGGGACGCAGTCCGATCAGTGACGCCATGGGAATCTCATTGTTCCAAGGAGAACATTGATCGTGCGAGATCGCTGAATGATGAATGATGCTTTTCCAACGACCGAACTACTCGATATCTAACGATGGTTTTATGTTCTTATCGTAATTTTAGTCTTTTCCTGAATTTTTAATATCTGGCAGCCAGTTGTTACAATTTGCTAGTTCGTTGGATATTTTGAAAGTTTTTAACGAGTAAAATGTCGAATATTTCTGGTTGATAGAGAACAATTCAATAAATCTCTATTCCCGAATCTGATTTTAATGGGACTCGAGTTGGAAAAATAACTTGGTGTATCTTGATTTATTTCTAGAAGCTAAAGATGGAGTAAATTTCGATATGCATGATTAACTATCAACTTCTTTCCGAAGCTGGTGTACCTCTGTTTCAGAGTACTCGCGAAATTTCACGGCGAAACCGTTGGTGAATAGTGGACAAAGAAATCGATACATTTCCTTCGAATCATCGAACGAGCAAAGACACGATGAATTAGCAAGAATTGCTTACAACTTCGATATCTCCGTCGAAGATTACTCTGTTGTTTCGCGAATAGCCAATTTGATCCACCTTTCTTGCGGGTTTCTCGCGCGCGGGAAAAGACTCTGCGAGTGTAGTCCTTGAAGAACGACCTTCAACGATGGATCGTCGTCGCATCGCGATCGGGAGCCGGTGCCCTCTTCCTCTTTTTTTCATTCTGTCCCTTCGCGTTCCTCGTGTCCAGCACCGCTGTTACGTCGGTCGAAACGTCGACACTTAAGGGCCGCTATGGTGGACAGATGCGGAGAGATAAAGGGAAAGGGAGAGTAGAGGATCAGGACGAATCTGTCGGCGATTGAGGAAGGATCGTGCGAATCCTAGAACGACACGGAGATGAACGACGTGAAGACACGTCGTTGGGTTGTCGTGGTACTTCGCGGCCGAACAGAGAAAGAGAGAAAGAGGCAGAAGAGGAAACGAGCGGACTGGCCGTCGAGCGCCGTGAGATCTCCTCTCGATCTCGTTTTCTCGGAACTCGGGGACCGCGCGCACGGCTTCTACAAAGCGTTTTCGCTCGTTCGATATTCCGAATCCGCCTTGGCTCGTGCTCGTTTTGTTCGGCCGGCCAAGCATCGCTTTCGTGGCCGCGTTAAAAAGACGTGTTTTTGCTCTTTCCAGATCGGATGTAGCAAACTAGCCTCCCTCCGGGCCACCTCCAGCCACCGGCGACGACGTGTCGGTGCCTATTGACGGCTTAAGAAGGAAATGTTTCCCCTGCGGTAGTACAAGTCACGAGATCTAGCAGAAAAATCCCTCCTCCGGTTTACCGGCGAGAAAAACCGATGTGATCGTGTCTTTAACGACGCTTTAAGAGCCGCGCGACCAAGCGTACGCGCGCGTTCTACTACTTGATGGAGTGGCATTATTCGTTCGTGGCTGATATATTCCGATGGCGCAGCGTGATATGCGCGGGCGGTAAACGCGGTGAGGGAATTTCTGATTCCGAGGATAAACCTCTGAAATACGGATCTTAGTAGGTTCCCTTTGAATCTCCTCCAAATTTTCTGCTCCCTTTTACCGATCTTTATCGGCGAAGGATATTTATTTAATAAAAACTTTGCTCCGATATTGTGCGTTATACGATAATTTATTTGTACAAATCGATATTTGTTCCTATTTTAGCTAGAAGCAATAGTTACAATTTTTTGGGGAGCAGGAATCAACATCGGAGCTACTATGTTCATTATTTTCGTAATATGGTGTGATATAACTCTTGCAGCTCGGTACAAACTATTTACAATCAAATTTAACGATGTATTTTCAGTTTCTTTTAATCTTTCGAGTAAATCATTTCCCTCTCCCGCTCGCTTAATTAACTCTTACGTCTGTAACGCAATTTTTAATTAAAATACCAATCCCGCGACAATCTATTTCCCGGTAACCACGAAACTTTCGAACATTTTATCGACTTTCACCGGCATCGACAACCAATCAAATAACCCAGGAAATACTATCTCATATTTCGATTATCCCGATTTATTCGTCTTTGTCAACAAATTACCTTGCCTCCGCTGGACCGTCCCCCTATTGTGCACGCACAAACCAATGAAATATTCGATCAAGGAACGCGTTGCTCTCCCGCGTTGTCCCACATAGTTTTCCGTATTATGGTACGCCGAAAGCAGATGTCAAAGGTTCTGCCCTTTTGTATAGTGGCCACCGAGGATTCCCCTCTGACAAACAGCTAATTGTGTATCGCGATCGAACGTGGATTTTCTTCCTCCGGTGACTTTCTCGAGGCGAGCTCCCACGAGGAAAGGAATGAAGAGGGGAGATTGAAAGTATGAAAAAGATCAATTGCATCCGGTCGGACATTATCCGCGTTCTTATCAAGCCTCGACGCTCGTTCGACTTAATTAGACCGATTTATGGAATTAACGAAAGATAAAATCTTAATTCCCTTACCAACGTCGATATCTGTGTTCCTGTCGTTAACAATTTAGGCAGATTTGCTCGTTTGCCTGGCGCTATCTCTACGATGCTCGCGGCCATGCTAACGAATGCTTGCGTGACTGTGCCTGTTCAGAGGAATCACATAAATTTTCATTCGCTTTCTTACGCACAGTCTTGGTCGTGTAATTTCTCGCTTCCATTGTGTCACGCTTTTGTATTTTAACTCCGTGAAATCTTATGCTATTTAGATTTCTGATATGAACTCTTCGGAATTCTAATACGAGACGTGGATATTTGCCCTCAGAGGTCTTCCCATATCTAAAATTTATTGCAAACAAAATATAATTCCATTTAATTAAAAAAAAAAAGAAATAAATTAATATTTTCAACAGTTACGAAGATAACAACTTGTAACGTCCACATGAGTACGAATAAATACGCTATTACAGAAGAGCTGTATATAATTTCTAGCAAACTTGGCAATTTAAAACACAGTGTTTCGCAATCAGCTTATCGCGTCATCATCCGCAATTTCCAATCTCTCAAATCTGTACTGATTACGATGGCCTTTTTTTTAACGTCATAAAGTTCCACCATGTACTTGGAATACGATATTTTCTTGTTTGATCGTTATTATCCCTTAATTACAGAAGATCTGTTGCGGTCGACGTTCACGACACTTTGTCAGCGAGATATTATCTGCGTGCGAGAACGACTCGTCTGTGGCCGCCAACGCTCGCTTCCGGCCAGAGAAGTCTGACCTCGCAGTTCGTGTCACTGATTCTACGATTATTTCGACAGGATATCCGGAACGGATTGCACGTTGCCAGATAACATTCACCCCCGCGAGCTCGGGGGCGGGACCCATGCGATTCGAGACGTTTGCACGGCGACGAGTACGCTCGTTAAACGGCACGCCAATTGATCAGAATTGCAGTCGATCGATAACAATCTTTGGACAAGCTTTGTTAAACCTGTTTGACTTCGTACAATTAGTTCCCTCGATGGGATAGCTCAATTAAGATACGCGGTCGAGCTTGTTATAGGAAAGCGAGGAGAAAGAAAACAAAACGAATTATGTTTCATGACTGATCTCTTAAGATGTCGCGAAGTATTGGCAATGTCAGTCCATTTGTCTTCGTAGAGTTACTGCATAATTTTCTCCTCTCGAGATTCTTTAAGATTTCGATGTTAGGTATTTGGAAAATATGATAATACTATTTTATATTTAAATAATCTCGCATTATAATATTTTTATAGAAGATACATTAATATTTCTATATTAATATACAGGAAATCAAACGTAGCTATTCTCCGTTCCCAGCTAAGTAGAAAATATTGTCAAGTTAATAAAAATGTTTAATGATAATCGAAGCAGAACAAATAGCCTCCAAGTTAGAGGAAAATGTACGAATTATAGTCTGGATCGAACGAAGAACAAACAGAACGAGCGAAATCATAATTGGAGAATTTACGCACAGGCCGTACCAGTCGGTGATCGCATTGAATAAAAATGCAAAGTCAGAAACTCGTCGGCGTGGGGATTATCAGGCAGAACGAGGCCCAGGTGTGACAAGCCAAAAAAATATGTCGTAAATTGTACATCGTGGAACGAGCGAACTTAGATGGTGGAGAAGAAGGATAAAAGGAACGGCATAGAAGAAAACAGAGTCGGAGGCTTTATCAGTTGGCGTAAAGTCTCTAGTTTGACGCTAATCCTGGTCGTTGTATCTCAGGTTGGGACACGCGCGAAAAAGGGAGCGGCACAACGATTCTGCGACTTGTTCGCACGTTATACGAATCACGTCCACGCCGAAGCAGTCCGATTTGCTCTGTCCGACAGTAATCCCTGGCGTGATCAGCAGTCACGGATTCGTCCGGTTACTCGAAAGAGATATTTCGATGGGGTTAATACGTCGATTACATTCCCGCGAACCAGATCGCCGACATTTTCGAGTTGTAATACGACGTTTGATTTGCAATTTTCTTTCGGGTCGACTAAAAGAAACAACAATCGGCAGATCGTTCCTGGAATCTTTCTTCGACTGTTGATCGATTTCTGAATAAGGATCGAGATGTAGAATGCAGAACAATGTTGTTCGGTAGTATTAAGAGGTACGTTACAACGGATTTCATTTATTATATTCGTATATCTTGACGACCTTCACAAATTTATGCCAGACTTTCTAATATGTCCATTTTTATCGCAGAATTTCTCTTAACTACATCATCAGAAATTTAACTCAAGCTTCCTGACTGTTTCTTATACGTCATCCGCAAGCAAGAAAAGAGATTTCACTCGCTCACGCGAACTCTTCAAACCACAATGTAAGAACATTTTAACGGATCCCTAGTGTTGCACTAACGAAGAGTCTGTCACGATCCGGACACTTCGTGTACATCGTATCAAACGTAAGAAAGAAGTTTGGCTTCACGACGTTCGTTTCCTAAGAAATCACCGCTCAAGGATCCCAACGAGGAAGTCCCCGGCGAACAGGTTTTTCGGCCGTGAGGTTAGCCGCAGGCACGCGCGTACCAGAGAAAGCATTCACGCCTCTCCACGAAATACCGATCGAACCAGACGCAGGAAGAGAGAGAGAAGCGTGAACAGCATTCATAATATTCCTTTTTAATAAAGGATTCGCGCGTGTGCTGAGAGCCACGCGTGATTGCATATCGATGCCAATGATTCAGAAAGCTGTGACGCCTGTGTGTGTTTCTTTTTTCGCTATGGCTACGTGATTATTCGTAAAACACTGTGGCTAGTCATCGTCGGAGACCACCCACGCGAATGGGAAAGCAATCTCAACAGCGACCTTGTCAAATGTTCTCGATTCTTGCTCCGAATAAAACGAACATAACGAATAAAACGAATTCTTTCAACCACACAATCGAAAGTAAGTGGTACATAAGAGGTACGATAAGAACTGAACCTCTTCTTACAGTCGGTGGTAGAAGGTCGATTTCTACTTGTTCTCGATACTCAGAATCAAACGTTTCGCGTGGAAGTAACGCAGGTGAAAGTTCAAACGGTGTACGATATTTCCCGACTAATATAACCGAAGCGTATTTATCTACACGGAAAAGTACAAACGATCCAGAGACGAGCTGCAGGAACAAGAAATCGAGGATTCTAGACATCAACGAGGTTCCCGTATCTTGCCACGGAGAAAATAGGGTGTAGAATCAGGGAGGGAAGAAATGGTACGACCACCTTTGCTCCTTTCGATATCCTTCTCCTCGCGTCGTCCCTTTACCTTTTCGTTCTCTACGCTGCCCTTTTCTCGAAGAACGGAGGCCGTCGTTCCATTCCCAAGGGTGAACGTGGGCGAATAGGGTTCCTCGTCGGCAGGGAACAAAGCTGAGATAAGGGGTACCTCGGATGAAAGAGGAAAGCGGATGAAAGCCGAGAGTCGTGGCTATACGAAGATCGTACCAAAGTGAAACAGAGAGGAGATGAGAGGCTGTGTCTTTTATCGCGGGCTGAACCAAGCAGAGACGGGGAACACTTGGAAGTATTTTTCACGGCAATAAATAATCCGGAACGAACGTCATTGCTCGAGCTGTGACACGGGGCTCTGCGAGCTGCAGGAATAGAGGCGTGCGTTCGATAGCAGACTCTTTCGTTTCTCCTCGTCCTCGGTACGTACTATCTCTTTGTTTCTTCTTGAATCTCGCTTTACTTTCCGTCTTTATCTTCGTCGTTCATCCCTTTTCAATGCTTCGAAGTTCCACCATCCTCCTCTCCTTTGTACCCCTTCGTTCGTTTCTTTTCTTCTCTGTCTCATGATGTATCGATCCTTTTTCGTCTCGAAGCGATATCTACCTGGAAGTGTCCACCATGGGGCCACGTGGGCCACGAAGGCACTTACACGACCTATTTCGAGGGGCCGGAGAAATAATGTCTCTCCATTGGTGGGCCCTGGTGATCGGTCGATTACGGGAGCGCGCCGCGAGTTCTCTGTACGCCGGGCCCGACTTCCGGTACCGACCTATCCCCGCCGAAAGGCGAAAGTCGCTGAATCCGTGATATATCCGAAGTGGAGCACGGTATTACCGGTTAAGAGCACCGGATAAGCGGAATGAAATATATTTTAGGCGACAATACGTTCCGTCCACCTTCTCTTCTCCTCCTCGCGTTTTACCACGTCGCTCGTCGAATCGCGATATCGGATATCTGTGTTTTAGGAAAATTGAAGCATGGGAACGGGAAGTGACAGATTTATGGGGATTATGGGTGAACGAAAGAGCGCGTCCGTCGATTCGACTATCGGAAATCATATAATGGGCGATTCCAAGTGTGAATGGTGTGAATTAATGTGAATGGAAGTTTGAATGTTAGAATTCTTATCTGGCTGCGGTTGGAATCGAGAAAAGGACGATTTAATTCTAGTTTTATATGAAATACCTTGATATAGGTATCTATTGGTATATCGATTGGAATCCTACTGCAGTGACGTCAATGGTTACGAAACGGCATTTCACGTTCGAAACCACTAATTTTATCGAGCAAAATGGGATAAACGGTAAGAAATGCCACGTATCATCGATCGTATCTGTTCTCAAAGCAGCATTCAAACTAACACCGACGTTGGGGGATAGGTTTCGTGGCATTAGGCGAGCTCGTGGTTCAAAAGTTACGCTCGTGCAGACTGGTCTAACCGAAGAAGTCAATCATAACGGCACACCAGGGCCTCGAACGAGCGACAATTTTGCATTCAAAGTATCGCAATTGCGATTGATTGCGGCCGCCCCGTTCGACGCTGAAACATCGTCGAATCACCGGAAGCAAGCCTGTTATTTCAGGGGTATCGACTGACATGTACACCGCAAAAGCTAACGGGTTTTTCGAGGCGACGTTTGGTTATATCGCAACGATCGGTGCGGGCAACGACGTTCAACAACGTGAGAAATCACACGGAAATAAGCGGTTACTATATTCTTCTCTTTGTAATTCCACCACAGCTATTTCGATTCTCGAAGAATCAGACTAGACGATGATATGTCACTCTTTGTAATAATATCGACGCTTACATCGATCTTCTGAAAAATTACGCATCAAGGAATCAAAATATAAGCCGACTAACGGGATGCTCTACTCTTATCTTTTTCGTCACAGATTTTGTCTTTGATCGTGTTTGTTCTTAATCGTGTTTAATCGTACTACACCCACATCTTCAATTAAGCCGTTACACGTTTAACAAATTTATTGCTGTTTTATCAATGTGAGTTACATTTATTTTTTCGTCGTTCTTCCAAAGCATAAGGATTCTGTTAGAAAAAATTAAACCAAAATGGAGAATACAATTTGTTTAAATAAGACATTGTTTTTTAGAGAAACGTAAGTGTACAAAATACGAATGCATTTATTTCGTCGTTAATGATCTCCTTTCTAAATCGTCGTAAGACTAAAAACTAAATACATAATATTAATGATACAACCCAGTTGTTGATCATAATAATTATCCAGTGAACTATACGGTCTCGTAGCAAAAGAATTAACGAAACGCAACACAAATGTACACGCCGAAGAATTGGTAGCTTCCCGAGGCTTTGGCATCGCATTCAGTCGCGGGGCGCAACATTTTTCACTAACGCCTCGTTTTTTCTTGGTGGTCCGTTTGGTCGCCGCCCCTCGCGTATGCACAAGCACGAAACACCAAGCGTCCCGTGGCGAGTCTCGACCGAATTCCGTGTAAAAAGCAACGAGTAATGATTGTTCGTCTCTTTTCCTCTCTCTTACGCATCTTTTCTTTTCCTTTCTGCCCTCTTTCCATCTTGTTCCCTCAATCCTCTTCTATATTCCGATCATCTTGCTCGCGCCACTTGCTTGCGTGGGGCGGCCTGAATTCCGAACGAGGCGGCAAAAACCGCTTTAGGCGACCGGAGAAGCACGAGGGACCATAAAAAGGGCCGAGCGAGGCCCGGCAGAGTTGTTCCCGTGTTCTAACAGTTGTAACTCGTCGCTTAATGCGGCCGACTCGCCGCGGCCAGCGTGTCGGCCGCTTGTCTAGCCGAAAACCGGTGAAATCGATGCCGAAGATTTACGATCCATCGCCTCGTGGATCCGTGAATTACCAACCTGGATCCTGGTAGATCTTTGTGGACAACTGTGCCACGCTGTTTTATGCCTGTCTCACATTTCGTCTGTATATTAGGTGTATGTATGTATTTCAAGAGAGCAATTGGAAGGCGCGATATCGTCGAGACCAGTTTGAAACACGGGCCACGTACTTATTGTAATGCTCGGTTCCAGGTGTGTAAGTGGTGGATATCGGTAGTGAGTCCTATAATCACCGGACACACGATTACGTGTACGGACAGCGTGACGGACAGATAGATAGACGTGAGCACGGACGGTGCAATTTAACATTCGGCCGAATTAGTTGATTAACGACGGGGCCAGACGCGCGTTCGCCCGAAACCCATCGCAATGACCGCCTTTCCTCCTCGGCTCCGCCCTCAATTCCACCCTCGCGCTAACTTCTCCGTTGTGGAGCAACTTGTCGAGACCATCCCTCAGGGAATTTCTTTGAATAAAGCAGAAGAATAGACAGTAGTTAATATCGCCAAAAACTTATTCGAGAAAGAATTCAGACATAGGTATCTCGGTTTAAAAAAATATTTATTCGCTGAATGTAACTCCGGTAGTCGTCTGGAAGTCACAATTAATTTCTCCACGAGTATAGTTCCGCAAGTCGTATCGTAGTCACGACCGCGAGAAGAAACACGAATTGATTGACATTGATTGCCGAGAGATGTCTCGGCTCATTCACGTGCTCGTCATTCATTAACGAGGTCGATTACTAGTGACATTACCAAAAGCGACGAGCTCACGCAGTTACGACACTGCGTTTCTTAGTGAAGGTATCTTAAACACGGATCCACAAAGCGTTCCACGAGCTGCTGGTAAAACGTTGATCAAAGTCTGCAACGTCTTAATGGTTCGTAAACTTGTTTTTCTAACGGTGCGCGCATGAAGGATCGAAAGGTTAAGCAACAGCGTCGATGCGAAAGCGCAAACGAGAGTGACGTGACGCAGTTCGCGGCTCTCCGTAGTCTTCGGGAAATGTTAATTAAACGCCGTTCCTATGTAAGGTATCCGTAACCGTGCATTAGGCGGCTTTATCATCGCATTAGCCACGAATGCCTTTTCGAACGCGAAGCTGCTGCACGATGCCACGTCCCTGTAGCTTCTCTCGTTAAGTCGTTGAGCGCTTTGGTGATGGCTGGAATCAAAGTTTCGGTTCTTTTACGGAGGAATTAAAATCAGGAGGTTTATTGGAAGGTCTGGATATTATTGAACTCGAAACTTGGATGTGTGTCTATTGAGTTATATTTTGTGAGGACGTTAGGTTAATTAAAAGGAGGTAGGAATAATCAAGGGAATGGTATTAGAGGAATTTATTTTTCTTTTCTAAATTAATATTTATCCATTCATTTGTGATTTTGTGCAATAAAACCTGTCTCTATCTATATAGTATTCAGAACGATTAAAAACATTCCTGCCCGAATTGTGCTACCCTCAACACCGACTATCAATTTAAAAAAGCCCTTCTTACAAGGAAGCAGGTAGGTCGTTTACAGATTCAAACCAGCCGAAGAAGCCTTAAAAGAACACTCCTGTAATCTGCGGTTAGTTGCTAAACAGCGATTTCACTCGTGAGGGAAGGATTTAAAGCAACGATGGCGGTGGTGGTAGTAACCGCACATACGGTCGCGCGTTCCAGTAAAAAGGGGACCCCGAAAAATAAACTAATAAAGCGTCATTTCACACGCGTTTACATTGAACGACGGTTCCAGCAGCGGTAATAAAAGTAAAACCCGCGGTAGAAGAAGGCACGTGAACGTTGCCGGGTTCGAGGCATCGAATCAGTCACCCTTTGTGGACAGAACGATGCTGTTTCCCTTTATTGCTCTTCATCTCTCGCCGCGTCTTTCTGTGTGTGGAAAGCGTGCCGTTATAGGCGTTGCCCGAGCTCTTAAAGTCCGTATAAATCCACGTGCCTTTAAAAGGAGGCTTTGTGCATGCGTACACACGCACGGTTTAGTCGCACGAGCAAATGGATAGTAATAGCGACGAAAGCTGCGATCACGCGGCGAACCGAGCACCGCCTCGTGATCGTAATCCAAGTGATCGTCGCTGAAATTCGATTCTACGGAAGAATATTTCGCGACAAACGCAAAGTCTATTTGTTTTACGATGGCAATAATAGCTCTGACACGAATCAGCTAGTAACTCTCTTATTAAGACATTCTTGAGTTTTTTTTAGAGAACTTCTTGCGATAACGAAGTTTGTTCTTTATCAAAGCAGTTTTCAACTCTCTAGATACCGAGAGTAAATACAATTTTAAGACGTCCCGTGGTCGTCTTTTAATTTATGGAATGCTTACTCAGCAAACATCAAAGTCAAACTTCTCTGTGAAATTCTGTACGTTCTTTGACGATACAATATCGAAAAATGGTTAAACGATCCATTATTGACCACCGATCGGATGTGGCAACCGCGATCTGTAAACAAATCCCGTGACGAGCAAACAGCCTATGGGAGACGGCTTATTGGTGCGGCAGTTAATCAAGAAGACACCGCACGGCCACGATTCACGAGACGTTCCAGTGAAGCTGCAACGCCGAAGCAGCATGTGCCGGCCGAATGTATATATACAAACGGGTTCGTAAAAGTACGACATGTTCCAGGAAAGAGAGCGGAATATGAAAGAGGCGTGCGTTGCCGCGGGGATGTCGAAAGGTAAGCAAACCATTTCGTTTCCCCGATGATCCGAACCAAAAATCCACACTGAAATTCGTGGATCCCGCCGTGAAAGAAGGATACTGAGAAGCGTGGGAGACGTTATTTCTGGCGCGGATGTCGCCTCCGGATAAAGAATCGTTGGCCGTTCTTCGCGTTGGCCTCGAACAAGTCATCAAAACGACGTTACGCGACCAGCTACTTGAACACGCTGTAAATTCGTTATTGATTATTATGAATTATTATGAATTGGCTACCGTGCTCTTGACGTGTCGCGAGGAAGCTCTATAATGGGATATATGGTCATCCTTGATGTTTGGTTTGCTAATAGTAATTACGTATTCAAGTGATATACCGAAGGTAGATGATTGAACATAAAGAAAAGAAAATAGAAGCTGAAGTGAGATGACTGGACATTACTACTGAAAGACATTAAACATACTCTAACTGCTATAGTCGATGAAGATGCCTTGCTAACTTGGCTTCCCGTTCAATAGCAGTTACACGGAAACAAATTATCAACGGCGAAGAATAATTTTTAATTACGCGAATATGTGGAAGCCCGGTCATTATCGAGCGCTCGAGTCGAGGCCTTAATGAGCCCAAGTTATATCGGTCGGTGAATCAATGCGGAAGGAGATCCTGGAGGAATTTCCGTCGGTGATATTGACTCCTTTGGAGTGCCAGGGAAATTCGACGATCGCGAGTCCTTGTCTTGAGTCAGGCTGATTATCTTTTTAATATACCGCCGCGATCGCTGCCGATTCGGCGTATATAATACCTA
Source organism: Bombus pyrosoma (assembly GCF_014825855.1). NCBI lineage: Eukaryota > Metazoa > Arthropoda > Insecta > Hymenoptera > Apidae > Bombus > Bombus pyrosoma. The sequence goes on along the minus strand of NC_057771.1, from coordinate 14,902,192 downwards.
CAGGTGTGTATGAGATACACACGTGGAAAGGCGCGAGGATTCGCGTGAACACGCGCGGTTGGAGGCTCGCTCGCCCGCTCGCTGTAGCTCCTCTCGAATCGTATAGGTGAGTGCGGCATGCAAAGGGACGCACAAAACCGTGGAACGACGATGGTGCGAGCGAGAGTCATCGAGACGTTCTAGAGAAGAGTCGGGAGCGATAGAGAGGACGGTTCGAGCGATCGTGGAGGACAGATAAAGGGGGAAGATGTGAAAACAGGTAGGTGGAGAGCAAGCAAGAAGCCAACGGAGATCGAGGGAGACATCCAACAGTCATTCTACGTATCAATTAGAGAAGCCGCTATTAATTTCTGAGCGGTAACAGGCATGTTAACAGAGAATACCATTTTTCTCGTGCAATCTCTTCATCTCTCTCACACGGACAGGAAGAAACGCCACGTAGACAGAACGTAACTATCCTTATTCTGTTTCGTCGCCTGCTTCGTCCTGAGCACCGAGTATCAAGCACCGTGTCACGCGTACGCTTTTACTCTCTCTCTTTCTACGTCTCTTTCGGTCTTCCCTCCTCGCTTTGCCTAATCTTGAGAATCGGCTATGTGGAACTGGTCGCCTAGACGCTGCTCGCCATTAATAGATACGTCACACGGTGCCAATTAAGAAAGGTTATATCAGTACCCGTGATTAATCTCACTTGTCTCTCGAGATCTCGCGTGATCGTCGCTGTGAATAGAGTCTCTGGTCGTGTGCACGCACGCCTATACGAGAAGACGTGCAGTGCGCCTTGAGGAACGTTCGCTAACTATGTAAATACGTGGTGGCGTGTGTACAAGCGGTCCCTGTCGACTGTGGAAAGTTTTATGGAGACTGTGATTACACGCCTGTTACCGTAGAACCGGAAGTGTGAAATTTTCGGTACATCGAGAGATCTTTGACAGAACTGACGAATTTCTATTTTCTTAACATGGAATGGAATGTTATATAGAGAACAAATATTTCTGACTGAAACGTTCTTATTCGATATTCAATATCCGATGTTCGTTGCCCGTAGACAATTACACGGGGATCGTATTGTATAAGCATAACGGCGAAACTTTACAACTTTCAATCACCAGACTTCCATCAGGAGATGGTAACAGAGCTGATAGATAAAATCAAAAACGAATCGTTCGTTTTCTTCGTCTGTCAATGTATGACTCGTGTATGAAACATAACACTGGCATCGATTGCTCAGGAGGATCAATTTCCCCATAGCAGTAACCGCACCTCTCATCGTTACGTTTGACGCCTTCGCCAACCACCTGCGCGAATACTGCTAATACGTAGTCTAATAACGAACGTTTCGTAACCCAACAAAAATCCTCGCAGAAGACGTCATATGTATAAAACAGCACAAATCTTGAAGTCCCATTCTGTTCTTATATTGTATTGTATCGCGGAAGTAATTAACTCGTACTTATTTCTTCTTGCGTACATATATTCGTATTCTTATCTTGCGTTTCTTGAGGCTACAGACAAGCGTTATCGAGTTACCAAGCATGGCATACGACGCACGAAAGAGAACTGGCGTTAGGCTGCTTGGTCTCGCCCAAAAGATTTACTCCTGTTTCGTTCTCAGCCGGCGCTGAGTAATATATTACGCCAATAATTTACCACACTGGCTTCAGGATTCAACGAACCGATGATCCATCGCCGTTAATATCCTTCCTCACGATTAATTTGCAGAGATACCGGGTATAGTCTGGCACGGTGAATCTAAATCTTCCTTTTATCGAGGCAACGCGCCGACCGGAACACCGGTGCATCGGATTTTACGGCCGCCACCCCGTCAATTTCCGCGTACCACAAATTTTATGCACCTGTTGACCCACGTGAAGGGCTCCTACTCTCGTGTACGAGTCGAGTCTATGCGCCGATGTCTCTATAGGAGAACGCGGGCTGCCGTTTGTCGAGTCACGCGTTCGAAACAACCAACCGAGAAGGAAAAAGCGACGAAACGAAACGAAACGGGCAACCAGAAGTTTCTCCGGCTGCGTTACGGCCGTTTGACCTCTCTTACGGATGGGTCACGGTTGGACCGAACCAAAGTGCCGAGGCTTTACTGCCGGCTGTCCCTCGGACTGATAGTAACGTCATTCGCGTGATTTGTGGTCCGACTTCGGGGAGGAGTCAAAGCGAAACGAAGGATCCGTCCAGTCAGCGTGCAGCTGCATATAATGATCGAGGAATGCGTTTTTCACGCTTCTCAATTCGAATTTGCAGTCGGTGGATCTGGCGTGGCAGCGCCGCGAAGACCTGACTATAGAAGGTCGCGGTAGGCCGTCGAACGTCTTCTGTCTTCTCGATATGCCTTCGAATGATGTGACTCATAAGTAAGTTTCCAATAAACAATTTTCACCAAACCTTACATTATGTTCGATTACTTTTGACGAAGAGATTATTTGAGGATATGAAGATCGGTGAAAGTTAGTTGTATAGTTTCATTTTGAACGAGACAGGTGAGATGCAGTGTTACATAAAATTCATTTTGACGGATAGCATAGTTCAGCGTGGTTGGAAATTTAAACGAGGCATACGTTCGATTTCGGCGGGAAACTTTCGCGTCCGTGAAACTTGGCGAAACGACCATCGCGAGTCCCGATCGGGGTAATTTAATTCTCGTGTTCTCGCCATTGCTGTCGAATGTAAAAGTTTCGGTTGAAACTGCTGGGGGCAGGTAACGTCACGGAATCAATTCTCGTGTCTTCGTTGGCGTTTCACTGATGGCGTGGAACCGATCCATCCGTGAGATTGCCAACGCTCTTAAAATAATATCGTTTAAAAGTTACTCGAATCCTCTCGGACTGTTCCACCCGTCAGTCATCTTATTCTAGCAATAGCGTCTACGAAATGGAACAAAGAAACGATTCGTCGATGATCTCACACGTGTAATCAACGACATGTCCGAACAGCAAGTTCGAATGACGCATCGAATCGTCTTTTCGTCGGATGAAATCACTTGTATGCTTCGTCAGGTATCGATACGTGTCGGTACGTGGCTCAAAAATTCGGCGCGTCATTTACCAAACACCGCTAATGAATATGTAGCGTTTCCGTGAATGGTTCTAACCGCAAAAATTTCACACCTTGGGGCCCACGAAATCGTTATTTCCAACGCATGTTCATGACAAAAGAAAATTGTCAATCAGTTCACGCGAATTGAATGACTTCGCCTTTCGCCTTTCCACGAATGACTGTGAATTAAGACTCGTGAGTGGAACATTGAATTACAAATGAATCATGCAGCATAGAAAATTTCTCATTTGATTCGTGCCGGGAGTTACAAATTTCATGCGATGCGACGAGACCAAGGACACTGTCGTCGTTGGTTCGCAAATAGATTCACACTTAGCCCAGTCGTCTTGTGGGTCTGTGTCCTGCCAATTAGTCAAGCATGCCTTCGGAACGTACAAGAAGGAGAAAAAAAAGAGAGAAAACGGGGGCGCCGGACGAGAACGCTCGGACTGCTTTGAATTAAAACAGCGCGATAAATTCTTTAATGAGTCAATTTCGCGTGACCGTACCAGTGGCCGTAACCGAACGTTGAGACAAATACATGCCTGTTTTTTAAGTGGAGGGTATTAATTAATATGGCACCGATACACTGATTAATATCGAAGGCGCACGCATGGATGTTATGCAGACCCGCGTACAATTTCGTGGACATGTTCCGCAAATGATCGAATAATAAAATTCGACAGGGATTAAACGTCTCCGGAGGCTACTGACGATCTTTTCTCGTAACTTATGGATTTTTGTTGCACCGGCGATTTATTTCGTTTCCTTTTCTTCCTTTCATTTATTACTCACATTAAAATTCACCCACCAACACGCATCGAAATCTGACTCGGTTTCTCCTCCCGACGATCCTTCATAATCACCCGAAAATATCTAACTAACGCGAAACACACCGCCATCGATATCACACTTTCACCGGTATCATCGATTGCAAATTCCATGCAATCATTAAATCTCCCGAGACCGTCAAGAAGACAAAACGGCTGGCCAGGCTAATTTTTTCCTTCGGTAGCCGACAACGCCAGGTAAGATTGACGCTCATGATCAGCCGGCTGGTTGCGGATCGAGGGGCTCTTAACCCTTTCGGAGAAAAGGAAGACGAGGTTCCCGCGCGCGGCCGGAACCCCGCGGCGCTAATATGCGCGCGCGTATTCGCCAAGGTGAAGCGAAAAAGCCGGATAAACGCGGCAAGACGGAGAAACCAGACATTCCAGTTGACCAGGGGCGTTTCCGTTTCCCGTTTCACACGACCCGACCAGAATGTCGCCGATGAACTCGTCCGTAGGAGAGAAGAGACGAGAACCAGCCTCGTCGACGTTCTCCGGATTCCACGTGGCTCGGTCGACCGATTGGCACCTCCTGCCATGCTCGTTATGTTACTTTGTCAACCGGTACGCGAATAAAATCGCGATCACCATAAAAACGCGAACGTAATCGCGTGTGTCGAGGACGCGTCACGCAGCGTGTACAGCGAGCCTATGTCGAGGATCTGGTTAATTAAGCTCGTCCACGGACGATCGGTGCCCGTTCCAGCATGTTTACGCCGATCGATCGCGATTTCGTATTGGTCGCGTCAAACGCGAACGCGAGAACGACCGCCTCTTAATGTGACCCAGGCTCTCGGACACGAGATTTCGACCGGTGTCCAGGTCTCGATCCTCGAGGATCGCGTTGTTCGGATACATCGTTAACGATGTAAGGGAGTTATTTAAATACGAGTTAGCGATGTTAATTACGGGCAAAGTGTAAGAAACTGGCGACACTGGCTTAGCGACGACGAGTTTCGTACCTTTTAACGGAACGTAGTATCGTGCGGCTTGTTTCATGGGGAATTTAAGGCGGGCCGCGCTCGCGCCGATCGGATCGCGATCTTAACTGTACACGATGAGACAATTAATTTCAACGCGGTCGACTGGTCGCTATGGAAAAAGAAGACATCGTTGATTATTCCGGTATAGGCTCGTTAGTACGGCGCTTGTTACTCGGAATATTTCTTTAATTCGGACTTTAATGGATCAGATAAGAGAACGTGTTTCTAATGAAGACCTTCTACCCAGCACAATTGTAACAATTTGACTGGAACGTTCAAACGGTACGATTTCTCGATTTTGTAGCTAAATAATTGCTATCGGGTTACATCACGGTACGTAAGAGAACACGTTAGATGGACAAAAATGGAGAACGTGGCGCGCGCATTAACTTTCGCAAGAACCTCGTCCTTTGCGCGATAGCTCCATCGATTACGCTTGTGTAACGCGCGATTATCTTGTTCAACGGCGCCTGTGTGTTTAGCCATGGTACGTCGGACGATCGTTGACATTTCAAAGAAAATCAAACTGAAAACTCGGTCATTTATTTAGCAACAGGAATGCACATCGATGAAACGCACCGATACCGACAGCGATACCCGTTAACTTTACTGCCAGAGTTTAACTGGAGGTCGTATCAGCGTAATAAATTGCGTCGCAGCCTGTGAGAGGCCGAGTATTACGTTTGCTTTGTCTCCCTTGTCAAACATATGCCGTACCGTGGTTCGCGTTCACCACCACCAGCATTAACATCGTCATCGATGAGAATGTTCTCCTCCTTCTTTCCTTCCGTTTCCTTATTTCGTCCGTATTTCTCTTTCCAGATCACAACCTGCGTGTTCTCGTCCCTTTTCACTTATAAAACGAGCTTCGTTTTATTTTCGTCTTTCCTCGAAAACCAGCGAGATAGATGGAAGCGTACGCAATCCCGAGATTCGGATCGATTGACATCGCCTATCAAGCATCGAAGTCTCCGTGACGCGCGACGGTTTTCCTCCTATTTTCGTCGTCTACGAAACGACACGTTCGTGGCGATACGTTCTACACATTCGTCGATGCTTTCCTTTCGACGTTTCATATCTGCCGCTTGTATCTACTTTCTCTGAGTGCCGTGTTCTCGATCCATTGAAACGTTTATCGATGTTCGTCTTACAATTAGAAGACCTCGATGAAGAATGTTCGATGTATTGCTTCTGGCTGACGCTAATTGTATAGTATTAAACGACAAGTTCGTCGTTTGTCCTTTGAATTTAAATAGTATCTCACGAGATATTGACGATGAATCGTGATCGAGAGATTCGCGCTCGTGTCTTTTTGTTCCACGCGATCGAAGACGTATCTCGCGCACCGAAACACACGGTTATAAACAATAATATAAAAATGTGCAGGATATTGTGAGCTCGTTGAATAATTCAAAGTACGCTCGTAAATTGTCGGTCGTTCGTGGCCCGATGCAAGGCCCGAACGAACATTTGTCAATCCGCGGCTTATGACAAATATATCTTTCGAGGGGTAACGACGCGGCCACGGCTAAGCCACGGGAGAGCGACCCGAAAAGAAGTTGGCCCCGACTGCATACTTTTCTCCCTTCGTGGTCTCCGGAGGCATTGGCCTTTTTGCGCGCTTTAAACCGCCCCGGCAAAAAGTAAAACACCGGTGGCACGCGAACGTGTTCCCCGTCTGAAAGAACATCCCGCGTAACCTTCCATTTCGCTAATTTGCTTATTAAAATGGATGTCCTCCTCGCATTTATGACGCTTTGTAGACACGCGAGTGTGCCGACCGGCGCCGTAAAAACTGGCTGAAACGCGCGACATTTGCATCACCGTGCGCGCCGTCGTGTTTCGCCCTGGCCAAAACTCCATTCCGTTTCTCCTCGTGTTTTCTATTTCACGAAGAAACGGAATTCGTTTCGATGGAAAGACCTCCTCCGTGAAGAAACGTACGACACGAGAACGATTTGTATATGGTGTCTTCTAACGCGATTATAAGGAACAGATGAGAAAGAGAGATCGACGAAGGGGGAAGAGCGGTGTGTTCTCGAACATTTGCATAATATGTGAAGATCACGTATGGAGACGGAATAAATTTCGTTTTAATTGAATAAATTTCATCCACGATGGACGCTGTTAGGTGAATAAGTTAGCATAAACGATGTAAGCTCTGTTAGAACGTGAAACGGGAATCCGATTGGCCCGTTGTTGAAATATGCATTACCCCGTCTCCTTATCGCGTGTTGCAACGAGTCGTGCCGAAAGTGCGTGACGTCTTTGGGGAAACTTATTCCATGATGCTAAATGTGAGAAACACACGCTTAATCTCTCAATACCGTTAATTAACGATTACGAATATACGAGGAGAACGTTTAGGATTCCTCTCGAAATAGGTCAACGAATAAAGTAGCAGATCCAACGTGAGTTTTCCCTCGTTACCATAACAGTAGACTTTCGTAAGAAGAGAGGCAATCTTCCAACAGTCGTTCATTCTTCCAAGCTCAAAAAGAATATTCTGAGTTTCATTCGAAACAACAGGTGTCCCAGCGATCCCTTTTCTTCACAATGTACGCGTTTCGAGCAGCGATAATCCTGTTCTTCTTCAAAGAGAAAAATCCTCCTGTCTCCCGCCTCTTGATTTAAGGGGGACCGGTCTCCAGAAATTTCTGTTACCTCTTTGAACGCGGTAATAGCGGCTAAAAGCCGTGTACTCGTCACAGAACGTCGCAGGTGCGTCTCACCGCTGGTAATGGCGACGAGATTCGAGATGGTCGATTCGTTTCGAGGCGCGTTACTCTTACTAACACGGATCCTCGAGCTCCTTAAGCGCGTTGACGCTCGACTCTCAACAGCTCCGCCTCTAATCCTCGAGTATAGCCAGATCCGTGGCAGCGTCTATGACTTATGGTAAACGGGTGCATAATTCGCTCGTTTCTCATGCTTTCACCCGGCCGTCAAACCGCGATGTCTGCTCGCCTCGTTCACGCGGTCTGGCTCAAGAAATTACACGTGTACACGAAGCGTCCGCCATGGTGGCTGAAACTCGCTCGCAGCGGCTCCTTTGCAATTATTATCGAAATTATAGCGGATAGGGTGGAGCTGCGTGTTCTCGTCTTCTTCCTTCTCTATCTCACTGCCTCCTATCATCTTCCTTGACCTCCTCTATTTGTCGTTGCGCACTATGCATCCTCTAATTCGCGAATTACAGCCGATTACGAAACGTTGCATTAAAGAGGACGATTACGCTCGGTTTACGGGCGGCCACGACAACGCCGCTATCTTTACATCGCGGTAATAAGGATCGATTCAACGTCGAAGCAATCCGACGCCACGAATGTAATGACAGCTCTGCAGGTATCGCGTAAACGACTGTCGGCGCGTATCCATGGATTCGCGGCTCTCCTGGGAACCGTAGGACGCAAAACGAGCCGACGACTTATCCCGGTTGGTTCTCGTCCCGGGTTTCAGTTCGCCGCGCGAGCGACGTTAGCCACGCTCGTAACCGCGTATCAAGGATACCTCTGGCTGATCGGTCAGCCGACCAGCCACGTATCATTATCGCATTATCAACGGAAGGTCGTTCGCGTTTCGACCGTGTCCGAAGTTTTTCAAGGAACGCTGATCTCACACGGCTCAGCCGGGCTTCCCATCGATCATACTTGAGTGTGGCATTTGTGCGAAGACACCCACGCGTTCGCGCATCGTTCCACGAGGGACAGCTCGTTAACCGAGGACGCGGCGTTCATGCATAACATAGTAGCTGTGTTGTCGCGACTGTTGCGCGCACGAGAGGACTCGTAGGGAGACGCGTATTCAAAGGAAAATAGAAAGTCGATTTCTCAACGACACCAAAATAATTTAATGGCATGTAATTCGAAAGGTTTCCACGAGTAGAGCGAAGCGATGGAAAGGAGGATGGCCGCGTTCCTAATATCCCGGTCGTCGCCGTTTACCGATCCCATTTGTCTTTCCGGCCAAAAACGCGAGTATACAGCGTCGAAGCGCGTAATCACCGCGTGTAAGCGTAGCAGCGACCGTGCGATCGCGCGAGCTCGCTGCCTTGGAACGAGAGGACGCCGGCTCCAGGCCGCGGGCACCGCTTTAACATACGCGCGTAACCCGTAATTAATCGTCATCGCATGTTCAAGATCTTCCTGTTTCGAGTAGTACAAGCGCTCGCCATAGGATCCCCATAAATCTACTTACTGTCGAACGCCGCGCGGACTGCCTCTGCCGCCGGTTTAATGCCTTGCTCGGGACGCCGCTGAATTCCGTTCCGAGCGCACCTACTTATATAGGGTGCTCCTTTACGTAATCCTGCGGCTCACCGGATGGTTCACTTTCTACAATGGTGATTTTTATCGGTGACTTCATAAGGAACGTGGATCGTTCTTTGCAAGATGATATTGCGACGATGAAAAGGACTGGAGCTTTTTGCTGAGAATTCGGTAAAGATGGTTGAAGGGAAAGTTGTTAGGAAAGTGAATCCGTATCCTTCTTCTATAATATCGATTGAACTTTTTATTAAAGAAGGAGAAATTGTATTTCGTTATATTCCCTTACTTTAATTTCAAGTCTAAGGATTAATAGTCGTTGCCAATATGACGACATGATGGTTATATACAGAGAAAAATATTAAACTTGTACATTTGATAGGGGGTTAATAATAATAGACTTTCTAATATTAATCAAATTTCGAATCAAACGAATACTTGCTATATTTTCCACCAAAAGTTCTCAAAATTTATATTCATCGTAAGAACTCGATATCAGAATGGAAAATTACAGTACTTTAAGTAAACAAAATGGCCCTGCTCGGTAGAGAGACACCCTATACACGTGCACGTAACCAAGTACTTGTAACATACGTTGCACGAGCATCGTGAAGAGCGAAAAACGATCGTAATATTCCGTTCGTGGATGGTTTCTATGCAAATGCGGTGAACGACTGTCGGTAGGTATTCGAACGAGGAGAGGGCAGTGTATCATCTTTTATATATACAGCGTATACGCGGCTCGAAACAGCTGCTTTACGGTCCACGACGATCGCTTTGTAGATAACATCGCCAACAGTTTTGCAATGTTCTCTCACCGAAACGCTATTACAAATGTGCCAGTTGCCGGGTACTTAAAGCGTTGGCCAATACCTTGTCGCGTGGAATTGAGAAAATGATATAAAACACATTCCATAGGTGTAATTGCGTCGCGACTCGTGGACCGGATCGTCCATGATTTATCCGTTCTACGCGTATCTATAAATTCTGTCACGTATTACACAAGAACGCTGTACCGAACCTGCAACACGGTCTATTTATTAGACGATGCGTACACCGCTGGTTCGCTTCCTAGTTTCTAACAACTGCCTCACGCTAATAGTCTCCACTTCACAATACAACCTGGTAGCAACGTATGTACACTGTACATTCTCGTTTATAAGCGTTAAATGCCTTGCAACTCTATACGTGAAATTAGGCTCGATATTTTGTGTATCCTATTGCATTGCTTTTATTTTTACATGTGTTTATTAAAGCTTTTGTATTAAAATTTCATTCGACTCGTTAAATGTCGAAGGTCACCACTTTTTAAGAAAACTTTACATCTGGTCTTTTTAGCCTTCTCGTTTTTAGTAATAAATTAATTTGAATAGAAAAGAGAAAGGTGGCTGGCAAATGTATTTGTGAAGGCATTGACGAAGTCAAGGTCCAGATATTTATGACAAGAGTGGGAAAATATTGGGAGATAATGTTTGTAAGGATGTAGAGTTTTAGGGAGGGTGTTGAAGGTCACCGCTTTTAAGAAAACTCTACATCTGGTCTTTTTAGCTTTCTAAAGCACCGAAGCCATCCACAGAGTATAGACAAAAGACTGTGACGAAGACAGGCCATAAAACAGTCGACAGGCGACGTTGGCTTCGGGATTTTTCAGTTATAGAGTAACACTGCTAGCGTGCGGATCTGGACCAGCTCATATTATTATTTCATTTTTGTAATTTTCACTTCTGTATTTCAAATATGTTTTTCTACCTTATAATTTGTCCACGCGTCTCTCTCATTATACATCTAATGACCTCAACATTAAAGGCTGCTGACGTAATGTTACGTCTTTCATAAGTAAATTATCGATTATTCCGAGGAAGCTAAATTTCTTCCATTTGTTATAGTTAATATAATAAGCGATGCAATGCATGCACGCAAGGGTGTGAAAAACGGTCTCTAGATTTGTATACTTACATTAAAAATTCCATCTTGTACAGCATAACGCTGTTGTATTTCAAATATGGATTTTAGAAACAAATCTCACATTGATTCGGCTGATCGTGTGAGAGATCCGCGCAAAAAGTGTCAACGAGATTCCATTATCTTCGCGAACCGTGGCGGAAAATAAAGGACGACCGAGCGTTTTTTCCCGTGGCGCCCGTATCCCGACGCATCATGCTGGCACGTCGTTGGCTTTTTGTCGACGCCGCCGCTCGCTTCTCCTGCGGGAATCGAATCGTTCCGACCGCCCAAACGTCTGACGGCTCGTGCGAAAAAACGTCCACCGAGCTTCCGAACCTTTAGATCTTTGCTTTTTTCTTTTCTTCTTTTTTTCTTTTTTCACGTACCTTATCGTTTCTCTCTGCTCTCAAAAACATCGGTATCCATAATAAATATCGCAGAAATATTTCGTTACGAGTTAACAATACCAACTCTTTTCTACTCTGTCATCGAAATATAATTGGTTCATAATTGTTTGCAATTTAACTTCCTCGCATTCGTGAATGATTCATGATGCATCTTGTACACTAACTGTTACATGGGTCTATAAGATACCTTATACGTCTTAATTCTCCGAAATTTCACTTAATATCTCTATTAAAGCGATACAAATGTGGATACAGAAGGTTTATCGAACGAGGCAGTCACGAAGAAGCAGAATTTTTAAATCTGTCTTGATTTTCCACCGGTGCAACCCTGTTCAATACAAATACGCGAAATTTGAGGATTTACCAAGCAACATACTAGCAAAGAAGATACAAAGCTGCAAAATATCTCGACACCTTCGCCACTGGAAATCTGAGCAATACAAATGCGTCAAATTTAAAGCTTCAGCAAGCAACATAATCGCAGAGAGGACATAAAGGTGCAAAATACCAAACACCTCCAGCAGAGAAACTTACGGGAATACAAATGCGCGAAATTTAAAAGTCGGCGGCCGTTCTTTGTTTGGTGGCTCCGCGAGAGTCTCGTGTTTTTCTTCTTTCGTATCTATAACGTTAATGCGTTACATAGCTGTAGGCTGGCGCGCGAAAGCGCAAGTATGCGAGGCATCGCGAGCGGGAAGCGTGTCGCTTGGTCGAGAGGTGGAAGAAGAGGCTCGGTCGTGCAGGATTGGAAGCATCGCACACGCGAGAGGACAGTGTGGTAAAGGCTTGCGCACAGCCCGAGTAAATAAACTATCCTCGCATTATCGTCGCCTCGCAACACGTTATACGCTTGTAAAACCGCGAGAACAAATGTCCGTGACGATGAAGTTAAGGAGATGGGAGGCCGCCTCGACGTTCACGCAGCCGACGACCAGCGTCCCGATACACTCGTCCCCTGGTTTTATACGTATGGCCGGCTATTAATGAAACGTGGACAGCTTTGTCAGGTTTGCAAGGATTATCTCGTCGAAAGTTGCCCGATGCAACCTCTTTGCAACTTGCTGCTGACGGTGCTGCCGTTCTTCGTTGTTACTTGATCGATTCGTGTAGAGAATTTAGCGGTGAATTAAAGGAAGCAACAGTGTTCATTTTTAACGTCTCTTAGCAGAGAATGGGAATTGTAATTAATGAAATTAGCAGCTGTTCGAAACAATGGAACAAAATTAATTTGAGAAAGTAACAAATAATCGGTGACTATCGCAACAATTTACGGGAATATCTTCCCAAGTTGTATACTAAGCGACGTGTCATTATGTCATGAACTAGGTTACCGATTCGTTGCGAATTACCCCCTTTCTATCTGCAGAACTGACCAGAGCATTTCATGGCTAACCAAGACGCTCTCTTGTATAATTAATTGCAGACGCGTAATGCCCGGTACGCTGCAGGGACACCTAGTAATTGGTTGCACGGTTTTAGTTAACGAGACATTTAAGCACCGTTCGAGTCCTGGCGCACCGGTAAATCTCTAGCGATATAAGTATAACAAGGCAGATTTCTGCCCGGCGGAGCACACCGTTCAACGCCTTGCCCGATAATTATTACTACGATTGCTATGATTTAATTCCTATTACGCCATTACTACCAATGTTTGATAGTGTTTATGGGCCATTGTATACGGGAGGCGTGGCCTTAATGACATGAACGCAACATGCTCTTATATTTATAGTCACGCACGTGCATCTACATACCCGTTTTTATTCCCTGCTATCCTATTATATTCCCGGGCTACCTTTACGAGTACCAACAAGTGGACGTATTAATTGCGTCGTGAATTCGGTCCTGTTCTACTTATTGTGTCATCGTATACACCCGTTTTATGCATTTTCGCATGCGATTCGTAGCTTTCGCAGCAAACAAACGTGCTAAAACATCGTATCCTGTTAATCCCGGAGCGCGGCCCTCTACTTTTAGGCGATTCAAGCATGTTCTCGTATATAATCATACACCATAATCTATAAGATATACGAGTATCAAAAGGAAGAAGAAAATTTAATCGAAATTGTTAGGGAGCAACTCAGGGGAATAATTTCGAGAAGATTTCAAAGAGATGAGTCTTATTATAAATCCACTGAATGCTAATTATCTATAAAATATTGCTCCTCAATCTTCAGATAGATAACGCAAACATGTTCTAATCTGGAGTTTCATTGTCTTTAAATTCTCGTTTACGTATTAAGTAATAGTTAGATACTCGAGACAAGATCGTCTGACGGTAACTCGTGAACAACGTTACTCCGATTTCGGTTCGAACACCGATTACAAACGCCGATATAAGCCGATACGATACGTGTTAAAGGGTCCGTGGTAGATGTTCACGCAGATAATCGCCGGCGTGACTCTCGGCGTCTCGTCGCATCGGGGTAAAATGATTCGCGTGTTAGCCGGGTGTAACGATAATTTTCCCTAAGCGATCTAAACGCTTCTCCGGATCGGCGATGGTGCGCGTGCACAGAGAGACAGCGCACAGAACGGCGTAAGCAATCGCGATAACGTAACGCGTTACCCGCAAAACCGGTATACCGGCTATCTACGTTCCTTTCCCGCGTTCTGTACCCGAGAACGAGTTGCCAGGTCGTTCTGTATCGGCGCAACCGATCGTTTAGATATAATTACTGACAATTCTCAAGGGCACCGTATCTTGGGTGATTGGACATTTCCATGGGTTTCTATGATCGTTAACGAGCCCCTTCTTCGTGAGCTGCGAGCGAAGCAGAATTATTGCTGATCTCTCGGTTGACCGATATCTCCGTTCGTTTCGATCAACATAGTCGTCATTCCATTCTTCTTCGATCTTAGAGTCGAGAATCAATTTCACCTGTAGACTGGAGATTTGATAACGCCCGATAAAATTGATGTGCGAATTTACCGCTTCTCCGCTTGATCGTGTCTAGAGATGGAAATTGGTTCACGCCTTCCTTGTGAACATATCAAATTATAAAACGATCATAAAGATAGGCATCTTATCTCAGACAAATTAAATATCACATACCACTCGCACGTCAATTCTGGTCGATTCAACGAGTGTTCCAAAACAGATGACACATTGAAAATATAAAGTGTAGAATAAGGTTTTTCGATGAAAGCCTCACTTTGAAAAAAATTAAGTTTAAAGTAAGTATCATCTACATCCCGTCGCGAGTCACGTTGAACGTGTTTCATTACAAATTAGCTAACAATACATGTGTACACGTTACGAATTTTCAACTTCTTCAACGTTTTATTTTCCACGTACAATAATTTTTTACTCTATATTCGAATAATCCTATATTTCCAGTAGTCTGATGAAATTTACGACCTGCGATCAAACCCGTTAAAGACAGACGTATAAAGTTCCGCGTGATTCGCAGTAGTTTTCGTTTCTGTGAATAATGACGGGTTCGACGATATCGTATAGCATTCCAGCTTGCTCTGACGTTATTCCTCGAAGAAACACGAGAACGGGTCGCAGTAAGTCCATCAAGAGTCTTTAGGTCGGCGAGTAATCAGTCTCGGATAATTAATGTGTCGCGTTGCGGAAGAACTTTGACCATGGTCTCAAGACTATCGCAAGACGTGACTCGGCCACACGATATATCGCTTTCGGTGCATACACCCTGGAGATGTTGTTCGTGGATTAACAACCGTATCGTTGCGCGTACAATCACTAACGGTTCGCGAGAGACATCGTAACTCCCACGGCTGACTATATCCTTGGTTCCCTTCGCGGTCATTAGCGGCTAGATGGCTGCCATAACAAAGATGAAACCGCGAAACCGGCCACGTTCTCGAATATCTAACACGTTGTTGCCTCGTACACACCCACGTGGTACTGTACATAGGACAGTATAACTCTTGTTTCTTCGATGAAATACTGTAAATAGGATAGCTACGTATCGCTCGAGAGAATATCTCGGAAGCGTCCAGTACTAGTCAACAAATATCGCTAATATTAACTCTTTGATGGTGTAAGAAAGTGGCGAAGAATTTAAAAGATAATTATTTTTGTATCCTTAGACGTCAAAAATATATAAATTGATCGTTTTACATGAATTACGTACGATAGTTAAAATGTGAAATTTATAACCTTTTGTAAACAGATACGCTGTGAAAGAGCTAACTATCGTCAATGACTGTCTTTAGACCTGATATACATCCGTCTCGTGCGACTTGGAATGTACATCGTCGGATAGTTTAATTCAACATAAACTCGTTTACGAGCGGTATCGAGTATTTGAATATTTATGGAGCTTAAATATTCTGTTTAACCCGAAGGCTCGCGTTTTATTGATTTATTTGATCCACTTAGGTCGGTAAGTGATAAACAAATGAAAAATTCGAGATCTGGTCCTCGTGAGAATATCATAATTAGCGTATCGCGACTACAAACGAAAAACACAACAGCGGTACTTCGGAAACCTGTCCTGGCATTCTATAAACTCTGCTTAAAACGAGGGATATCGTGAACGGAAACTGCAACACTGGTACACGATCCACCTGAGGAACCTGTATCCTTCCTTTACAATGTTGTCGCCGAGTGACAGCCGGTAGATTGTCTTAATAAGGCCAATAAATCGGTGTTAACGCGGAATTGCGAAAGGGCCTGGTCAGTCCCCAGCGGAGGACCTCCTGCACGGCGATAGTACCCCTGCGATCAGCGGGTATCTTTGTGAAAAAAAGAGGAAAAAGATAGAAGAAATCACGCACTCTTATAAACAGTTTGCGATGGTACGCGACCGGCGAATAAGATGGTGTGCGTGCTGTCACGCTTGAAAATTGCCAGTAAAGCCGACGAACATCTTCATACCTGATCGTGGCCGGGTGTCGTGCGACTACGGGTTTCCACGGGCCAGATTTAAATACCTCTATAAATAATCGATTATATGGGAAACATTAAACGTCTTAATAAGCGAAATGTCGGCCTGTTTTTTCGAGTAGCCGAAAGCAACGCCTGCAACTTTCCTCGTTCCCCAGCTGGCAGCTGGTTTCTCCTTTGGTTCGTCTCGCTCTCTTCCGTTTTATCGCTGCTGGAGACGGTTTCATAGCTCTCTAAGAACATCCGTAGCAAGTGTGTTCTTTATTGAGCACGAGTGGGTGTTCCAGGTTAATGATTCCGTAAAGATTGAAATTTTTGTCCGTGGTCATTTAGAAGGAACGTGAAGAGTGGAACGTAGCTTTGAGGGATATTCTAGAAGACAGTTTTAAAGCTGGGAGGAGTTTTGAAGAATAGACGTATCCCTGAAGATCGACGTAGCTTTGAACGTGAGAGATCGGGTTGGATGGGTGTACACAGTACACACGAACATTTGATGGAACACACTAACCTCAGCTTTGTTTCGGGATACCTGTGCTCCCATTATCTCGTCGGTGATCTCTTTCAACCGTCGAAACGTACAACTCTCGATGATCGAGGAGAAATTAGTGGAAAGTCGGAGGAAAGGCATCGATACGTTTCAGATACTTATCTGACCGGTGTTCTTTCACCGGCTATTCTTTCGATACCATTGTCTGAAGATACCTCGTAATGCTTCAAAATGCTTTCGACGATTGTCCTTTCACGTGGCCGTCCAACGTGAACCGAGCAATCTAATTCGAACATCTCTACCATCCCTCCAAGCGAGCCATTATTTTAAGCTTCCAACATAAAAATATAGTGCAATTTGCACGATTAATATAACAGCAACTCCTTAAAAATTGAACGATATGAGAATTTTCAAAATCGTAATACAATTTTATAACATGTTAACGCTTTATCGACGAGGCTGGTCATTACATGAATGTGAAAATTTAGATAATTTAATAATTAATGAATTGATTTAGGATATGTCAACGAAATTTTGATAATTAATTTTACATCATTTATTCGGTATTATTTAAGTAATTGTAGTGCGACGCCACATCATTAAATCCCTAAAAACATAACAGTCCCATAGCAGTAGCTGCAATGTCGCTGTAACATAGTCGCAACTTCCAATACCAAATATTTCCAAGTGAAAATCCTCGACAGTTTCGCGGTCCAAGATGAAAGATACAACGGTGTCGCAACAATAAAAAGCTGTATAGCTTTCCGGTGTGTCACGCGTAACCTTGCCTCCCTATTCATCTTCCGGCGAGTACGGACGATGGAACGGCGAACAATGACAAGCACAAAGGGCGGATGACTGCGCGCGAAGAGAAGCTGACATAATAGAAGACGCGGTGTTGGAGAGTGTGCGTTTCAGAAACGAACACCTTCTATTAAGACGTCTGTCGACGGGAATCGCGGCTATTAGTGGTACTCGCGACTCGTCGAACAACGACAAACGTATCACAACGCTTTCCCCTCGGCCAATTCCTGCTCTGTCACGGTTTTTCACTTCTAGAGTTCACCGGGGGTGTCGTTGCTTCTTACCTGGTGCGCCAGGTATCGGAATGTCTTCGGAGAAAACCGAGATTTTATCGCGCGGCTTCGATCCGGTGAGCTTCTCTGTCATTGGTGTCGTTTTTCAAATGATGCACCGTTTATTTTTCGCCGGAGCAGGAGAAGAACCGACGACGAGAAAGAAGGAAGACGGAAGAGCTGAATCTCAGAAGAAGTGTAGATGAATATTATTTCACGTGACAGGCGAGGCAGCTTTAAGCTGCACTTTCATCCCCCTCTCGATCCATGTATTTAACGTTTCAGCGCGTTTACAGCGATTTCCTTTCCTCGTGTTACGTATATTGAGAAGGGTGCCTCATCCTCGGTGCAGGAGTAGCTCGTTTGAAAAACGTAATCTTGATGATCGATCTCGTTGGATGATCGTTGATGAAGTGCTAATATTCGTTCTTACTACGTCGTTTACCAATATTATCTACTGCGGAAGTATATTGATCACTGTTACTTTTCAAATATACCTGCGCGTAGTATCTAAGGTCTGTGGAATATGAACCACGAAGAACGTTAACCACGGATAAGCTAATACACATTAGAAACAAAAGTATCCGATACTTTTCTTAAACAACACCTTAACATGGCCAGCTCGTTGACCGAATAATGTAGGGGCGGTATTGCGCGTGGGTGATCCGCTGCGTAATACAGGGTGTTCGAACGAGGATATCGTGTGTGTCGTGGTTTTGGAGAGATCTCATTATAGGAAGGGACATCTTATCCCCTGAAAAATTTGTCGTTCGTTTTAGCGGCAGAACTTAATCCACCGATCCGCCGCTACCGTTCTAGAAATTCGTGCAGGCTACTGCCACAACATAAAGAAAACAACCAAGAAATAGATTAAAAGGGTGTTCATTCGTCCGGCAGACCGAATAGTGCCTTGACTGTTCGTTTTTTACCCGGAGAGAATATCGCCTCGCCCCGTGGCGCGCGGCCCTCGATAGATCGAATTACCCTGGGGTTTTCTGCAGCCACGCCATTGGTCAGAGGAGGTCGGTGTCAAAGGAAGGAGATCCAAGGAGGAGCGTAGACGCGCGAAAGGGCGGTTTGCGTGCGAACAAGGTTATGCTAATGTTGCACTCATGTTGCGGTGCGCGAGAGCGTATCTGTAGGCCAGGTTAACGTCAGGCGAAACGGGGGCGGGAAATGTTGCATAGTGTGAGCGAATATACGTGTTCTCAAATATAGGACTCGATGGTATTCTAAGCTGCTCGTTCGTCAGAAAGCACGTAAGTGGCAAGATGCAGGGTGAGCGCGCGGGTGGAGAACGAGAGAGCAGCTATAACTTCTGGACAAAACTAATTACGAAGCGTGGTATTTAGGCGGCGGCCGCTACCTTTTGTTTAGACGAAATCTCATTTGAATATATTAGCCGGTGGCGAGAGCCGCTTCTCTCTATTCGTGAGTGTTTCGGGGCGCTTCGAAATATCGATTAGGCGGCTACCTTCCTTAACACGCCCCCGGTTGCTCTGCCCTTTTTCAGTCCGGTGTGTTGCACGAATTTTCTAATTAATTGATCGGAGATAATGCCACGCGAGCTATACCGTTTACATGAATACTAATTTATCCCTTTCACCAAGGGACTCGTTTTCTTGCCCCGTTTCGCTATCGATCCTCGACCATCCGGTTCTAATAGACGTAAACGAAACGAAACGAAACCCGAACCTCGAACAGCTCTTGTTTCAAGAATTATAAACTTGCTACGCTATCTAATTCATTTACTTTTACGACCGTAGCCAATAGTAAATCGAAAGTTTCAATCGAACAGAAATTGAAACGTTGCTATGTTATGCGATATTAAGGACGATCATGTTCGTTACGCCGGAGTGGTGAAACGTAACGAGAAAAATGGTAATTTCAGAATTATTCGGAATGTATACGTGTCCCAAATCATATTTCTATGGTAGGAAACAACCAGGGCGCGTAATAGTCATTTGGAAATGAAACTTGTACGTGGCGCGCATGCTCACCCTCCGTTTAGAGTCTTTGTGTCCTCGTGCATAACCCAGCTAAGTAAACTCGGCCCACGTTGGGATCGTAAACTCGTTTACAGTGGCGTAGCAACGATACGAACCCTGTGACTGTAAGTTATCAGGCGTTGTCAGAAATTGCCATTGTCTGCTTTGTACGCAATTGTGTAGCATTATTTGCTTTGAACGCAATTTACATAATACCGAACGAAAGAATAAGAGTAGCGCCTGTGAAAGAAAAAGTAACGCTTCTTTTCACCGTTCTGTTATATAGTTGCTCGTGATTTACCTTGTAATTATTTACTTACACGTAGCATCAGGATAACGCCGATAGAAAATTACCGCAATCTTACGATCTCGATAGCTAACTCTACTTTAGTTTAATTACATCCAAGAGTATTGAAATACACCGTCGTATCCTGAGAAAGCCATGTAACTATAAGTACCTCTATTCTGATAGCGAATGGCAGATTGCTTGAACAAATGTAAATTAACTGTATCGCTAATTAGACATTTGCGTGGCTCTGGTATAAACAGGTTTGCTGGTTCTTAAAATAGATTAGAATTATCCGCTGCTTGTTGTAGAGCAATTCTGTTCTTTCCATATCCAATCGCAAGAGTTCCGTCACAGAGTTTCCAAGCGAAGTTATATTCGCTTTATGTACTTTCCAAAGCGTTCTAGAACGATGCAAAGAGCATACATATATTATCTGTACGAGGTACAAAGTAGCGACAATTCTATGTACTTGGAATTAGAAACGTGTCGAATCGAACGATTGAACGGGAGGCGGTGTATAGAAATCGAGTTATCGACGAGCAAGCTTGCTTCCGGATATTGTGTACGATCGTTCCATAATGTTCTTGGTTGGCACCGCGGCAGGTGAGGTCGCCGTTTAAACGTCCGTTAAATATCTCGACCGCTGGAAGACGCGGTTGTTGCGCAACCAATAATTATTTTCTATTGGCCGGTACGTCCTGCGTAGATACGCAGTTCGATAAATAAGCAGGAAGCCGAGTTATCTGTGGTAAGTAACTTTGTACTCGTGGTGCGAATCGGTTTACGAGAGAACCGATGATTATCCCTGTATCTTCTATACCGATCCCCCGCCGATTATCAGTTCGAGTTCAATCAACGATCGCGAATGTTCAGCCTCTAGATCGAGCGGTCGTTATCGGTTCACCTACGTGCAGCCACGCAACGTCGTTTGTCCCGGGAAAATTTCCTCCTGCTCGTTCAATTAAATAGACGTGCCAGCGATCGAAACAACGGATGGATCGATGATCGTCGTTGGTCTCGAGATAGCCTCGAAATTGATGAAATTAAATGAAATACGATGAAATTAAGCCGCGATGAAAAACGACGGCAGATGAAAGGTGGTCGGATGATTCGCGAATTAGTAGCCACGCAGGTCGGCGCCTTTGCCGAGTCATTGTCTCGTGTATTAGAAAGCCGAAGCTTGAATACCGATAGCACGGCATTCGACGTCCACGTATACACCGTAGCCTACCGTGTATACAAGGGAACATTTATTATTGCTCGCGTACACGTTAGACGTGCAACGCCGACCGTACGTGGTGTGGAAGAGAGCGAGAATGACGGACAAAGAGGGAAGAGGGAGAAACGATAAACTGTGGTGAACGAGAGAACGAGAGAGAATCGTAGGAAAGGGACGAAGGGAGTGCATCGGGGTTGCTGCGTGGGGAATGAATAGTTGTAAACGCGGGCGCGAAAGGTCTCTCCTAGAAGCCGAGCCCCCTATTGTTTTCGCGATCAGAGGCTAGCTGGCGCGGGTTATACACACGAGCAAGGAGAAATCGCTCGATAACGTATATACTTCGCGAATCGATTATTTTGGTGGCCATATAAAGCAGCATGCTGCTTTTTACGCCGGGTTTTAGAGACCACTTCCACGTTTGGCTGTTTGATCGGCTAACCTACACAACGAGGGGGTGGTGACGTATGCACGTCGGGACGGTCGTTTCAGGGAAAACGAAAGTGTCCCGGATTTCGAAACCGCTGAAATACGATTTTCCCTAGTGTGGATGTGTTCGGTTGTTGCGTCACGTTTGCGCAACCGGTCGCCGTGCTTGTTCCTCCCGTTCGCTCGTGAAACATTGCGCGGAGGAAAACCAGGTGTATCGAATTTCTATACGGCTATGGGAAAAATAGAGTACCCATGTGTCGTTGTTGGTAAATTGAATTTCTGCTGAAGCGAAGAAAATAGTTATTAAGATGGCTACTTCAACATATTGAAGCTGTATAGTAATACAAATCCTAGTCTTTTAATACGATGTTAATAGCATTTTATATGATGTTTAGTTTCTTAACGCACGATTAAATCGAAAGACATAATTTCATACACAAAATGGTCAAAAAGGAAACAATCTATGTCATCTAATTACGTAACTTCTCGACGTTCAATTTTATATTTCTTCGGCATTAAAAATTCAGAACGACTTGAAGGCACCGTTTGACATCATCATTTGATAACTCTGCACATCGGTTAGCACAGAAATATCCGATCTTTTTCAGGAGAGATACGTCTCGCAGTAGAAACTACCAGTAACGTTCAGACCGAACGGCATTATGTATCTCGAAAGTGCGATAACGATTCCGCGAGGGCTACCGACAATGCTGAGACGGGACTTCTGACCGCCTCGGTAGCTCCTTCGACTTGGCAACGATAGCTGCTATCATCGGTCGTTAGTCAATGATACACATTTCGGTACTGGTTTCTCCGCTTTCGCCACGTAGGCGGTGCAGTATCGCTTTGTTCCACGTTTGTCTCGATGCAGACAGCATTTACCGGCAATTCGTGAATTTTTTGTTCGCTTCGAAATGCGACGTCGTATTTCGTCCGAGATAGCGACAGTGTCTCACGGAGACAATAATGTAATTTAGGGAAAAAACGAAGATTTGCTTCGTTTCTCCAAGAAGGAGGATGGTAAATCTTTTCTGAACGACGCGTTTATTATCGGAATTCAATGGATGAAACTTATATTCTTGCTATGTATTTTATCTTTCAGCTGATAGACTCTGGATGACACATTTTCAACAAGAAATACGTTTTCCTTCCTTTGTAGATTTTTAAAATCTTATTACGTAACTGTAGAATCTTTTCTAATAAAAATTCTTTATATCACTATTACATAAATAAATAACAGCGTGTTTCCATCTGAACCATAAATTCAAGAACTAGGTGGCAAGATTTAATGAACAACGCGTAAAAAATTAATCCCGTTCGTCTCGATCCAACGACTCCTTTCGAGGCCTGCAGCTAGACTAGTGTACGAGGCCAAACTGAAAAGAAAGTTCATGTCCCGTGACCAATAAAACCTCTCCTCGAGCCAGCAGCTTTATGACTAAACAGAAATCCAACGGTTACGCGAACGACCGGTCGAAAGGAGAGCGTCGCCTGGAACAAAATCGCGGTTCGTATTATGGACGTGGCGCGACGATGACGACGGGAATCGAAATCGAGGGCCACTTGCGCGATGATCGCGGACGGCATCTCTGATCTCGATGCAAAGACTTTTTTAATATTCGATCGGACCAATCACGCGTGGAGAACCGCGCTCTAGCGAGTGCTCGTGATTATCGCCGCGTGTACCAAAGCGCGAGCCGGATGAACCGTGCACATCGAAGAGTGGACCGTATTATAATGGCATCGCGGACGTAGCATTAGCTTATCACTCGGCTGAATCTCAATCCTTTCGTCCATTCGTTTCTTCATCGATTACATTGCAATCTCGCTGCGTAGGTATCACCTTCGCTGCCGAAGCTTCTGGGTCCTCATGCAAATGTCTTGGGAAGATGCTCGCTTTTGTACGTGACCCACGCAAGATCCATCGACCCACGATAATAACGAAACTCGAATCGAGTTACGATGATATCATTCGTAGGATGGTAACATTAAAGATCATTTTTCGCTTATTGTTAGCTCCGTGACCTTTCGACGCCTGAGCAGTGCACTGATAAGGCGTTGATTAAGAGCTTCGAGGAATTTCGATTAATTTTCGCCTCTTGGCAGAAATACGATACGATTTTTCCGAATTTTGATTAGATCCCTATAAAATACCTGGTTTTCTTTCGTTCAACTAAAATAGAACGAAATGTGGATGATCGAATCTTTGCAAATCCTGTTGGGGCTCGTTGTAATATTTCTGACATCGCTAAAACTTGATTGACCTATTTTTCTCAAGTTTATAATTATTAGGTTGTCCCGAAACGAAAGTTTCTTTCGTTTTATGTGTAATAATAGTCGCAGGACATTTTTATCTTATATTATTTTACGGATTTATGTATGATCCATTTTGTAGTAATAGAATAAAATGCATCAAATGTAATTCGATAAAATAATACAAAACAAAAAATGTTGTGCATCTACTACTTTCTCATAAAACGAAAGGAACATTTGGAACAACCTAATATATTACTGTTTACAGTTAGTGTCTGAATTCGAAAATGGCATCCACGATAATGTAATATTTAAAAATCTTTAGATAAAGAACGAACCAATAACGTGTTAGATGTATATATCTGTGTATTAAGCACCTGTTCGATACTATTTCCAAGCGTTATTCATCTAAAAATCCCGATATTTGCTTGAGATTTCTAATCTATGCACCGACGATGTGCCCTCACCATCGAATGCTTTATTCAACCGGAGCGTCGTCGGCGCGCAACTTCCTTTCCACCTGGTTCCTAAACTAGGTCACCTCTATTATGCATCGGGCCATTCATTTTTAATCGGTAGCACGGCGAAAATCTTCGCCACGAATTTCCCCGTAAGCGCCGTTTTCGCCCCCGCTACGTATTCCGCTCTCGATTTTTAATCGTAAAACACGACTGCCTCGGTATCTCAGGCAACAATGGCGCAGCGGAACGTGGCCTGAATTATTCAGCGTGGCCTACGGCCCTGACTACCGGCTCTCAGACGGTCCTGGTCAACCGTCAGCCAACGATGTTTAACGTTTCGCGCACGAAACCACCACGTAAACGATTCTCGAAGAACATTCCCTCGATAACTATCTTACCGCGCTATTAATTTCCAACGTCGCTCTAATGGGACGTCTAACACGTTCCCAGTCTAACCTAACCCCGATACGATTTTCATTACTTGCAGTGCTCTATATGTTAAGAAATAATTTTTATACCATATCTGTCCCTGTAACCATTTTCCATACTTGTCTCAGTATCGTGAAATTTTACATATAGCGGAAAATTACGAAACTAATCTCGTAATTAATTTAATTATAACTTTCTTATCTACCTATACTCTTTTCTAATATTGAACAAAGAACTGTGAATCATGAATAGAATTGTAAAAACATCTAATATCTTTTTTATATGTACGTATCACGTTTGGAAAGAAAAGGAAAGGTAATTTCATTTCACGACGTATACAGAAATAGGAATGATATCATGTTTGGTTCAATTGTGATTTCGTGTCTTCTTCGTCTTATTCACATTTTTAGCCGTTATATCGCGTCGAAATATCCGAGTAGTGGTTTCAATGACGTTTCAACGTCTCGTTGAAAAATCTCATTGAAAGTCGAGCCATTATTGGTTGAATATTTTATTATATGAATGGTACTCGATCGCGCCGCGGAGGACGTTCACAGAGAATTGGCGAAATTACGATTTTCAATCGAATGTACAATTCGACGCACCAGTTTCGACGTGTGCGAGCTTTCAGGCTCGTCAGGCATGAATAGAGAAAAGAAATGAATATAAGAGAGGTAGTTAGGAATGTTTGATTTTTAGCAGTTCTGCGCTTTCGAAATTATCATTCGAAATCAGAAGTTCGCAAGAAAGTTTGAAGACTTAAATTCAAACATTCAAATCAAATCCAAGTTTTGAAATTATGAACGTAATGAAGTTTGAAATTTCAAACATTCTTGCATAATACGGATATATTATTTCACGAGTTCTGCTTCTTTTCTCTTTCAAAACGAATCATCGAAATAATCCAGTGGGTATCGGTTTCCCAGTCAGAGGATGAAGTCGTTGCTATGCTATTGATTCTAGAAAGTTTGAACAGGGCCACGGGCGAGTGAAAACGTAGCCGTTTGGTGCTCAGCTGCGTACACATCGGAGCTAATCCTCGGTGTATCTATAACGCGGTCGGACCCCGCAATAAAAATATAATGCACGATAAACGCGTGAAAGCGTGCTCTAACTGCCATCCTGATCCACGAGTGTGCCCCTTCATCTTCCATTGTATCGGATCCCATTTGCGAAAGCGCTTAACCGTCTTAACGATTCGTTCGTTGTTCGATCCTTGTCTCGAACCTGATCCCGTTGAACGCCGTCAATCGATTACGTTTGCTATCAATGGAACAAAGACGCCTTTTCCTCTGATTCGTTCCGACAAATGCCACGAATCACCATCGTTAATTTATTCGAACAAAAAAAAAAAAAAAAAAAAAAGAAGAAACGAAATTAAAAAAGGAGAAATTAAAAACAAGACATCGAGCATGGTGAATCGTTTCAAGCCCTTCGAACCATAAATCATTGGATCAAACGTTGGTCGGTGAACGCCCGGTACTCGATGGCAGGCATGGCGAACGCTCCGCTAAATCCCTCGTTACTGGACGGGGCCGTGGCCGCGCGAAATCAGCATCATTAAGGTAGATTTTTGAAATGCCAGTTCAATATCGCGAGATTGCCGAGGCGAAGAGTAGCCCCAGAGATCTGGTCAGAAAGATTGGCCGACGAAGAGAATCCACGAAGATTTTTGGGGGACTTCGAACGACAAGATGTTAACACGTGTGTTCTCTCCCGAGCGTCGGTGCCAAGTCGGCCGAACCGAGGTGACACGATGTAATCTGAGACAGCCGACTTGGACTCACGAAGCCGGGTCCAACGGGGCCCCGGGCCAGCCCTGCCTGCCTCTCTCGCTTTGCTTTCCATTGCACGGTTGCCAGCATGCGCTGGTTCACTGGACCGAGCCGGAGGACCTGTCTTTCATACACGACAGGACATGCCATGACAAAAGAGCGAAACGCTCCGGGGTTTCGTTGGTCCCGCGTTAAAATTCGCGACTGATCGCCTATCGTTATACACGTGAACACGAACGACGGACGGCGTTAATTAATTCGGGGTATGTTTCAGTCACGGACCCGGCATTTTGCGTTGGGGAAGATGCTTCGTTAATTTTATTCGGCTTCTTTTTTTAGATTTTGGTTGACTTTCATCGGTGAAAGGAAAGTTATGACGTAGAAATTATTTTGTCATTGTAATTCATTCATTTAAATTGATACAGATCGTTGGAGTTTAATAAAATTAAGGTTACGTCGGGAATATCGATAAATACGAATTAATTTCTAACGATCGATGATTTACAAGATGAAACGTTGTTCTTCTCGATATCTTTGATTCTGATTGCATTGGCCTTGTTTCGATGAGCTTCCCAGTAAAAGAGAAACAGAGCGGCCATGTTCAGGATTAAAACACGAGATATGAATGCCCATTGTCTATTTCGCATGTGAGAGTCGCCGGGCAACAGCGCGCGTCAATAAATTTTTAATTTCAAGGGCTCTACCGTGCAGGAAAGGGGACACAGCGTAAAATGCACCTTTCATCTGTCTTCGACAATAGACAATGCCTAAGATGCGAGATATTTCGTGAGACTCGAAACAGTAGGTGTGTGGGTAGCGGTGAAGAATAACGGAAAGTGGGACTGTCTGGATCGTGTAGAATGTAGGAAAGAGGACGTGCCCATCGGCCGTGAGGCAATTTTGTTTTGGTATGCAAGCATCATGCGAAATGTGCGCGGCTAGCTGATTCAATTAAATAGTTTCAGCGTGAATCACACTTTCCTTGATTTCTTCATTACCTGAAATTGAATTTCAAGGAGGAACATCGTAATTCCTGTGACAGTCACTGTCCAATCATTACCGTCAACCGCTAACAAGAAAATCAAATAAGATGTTGCTAGAATCGGGTAAAACCTTGTAGATAAATTTACAACTCCCGCAACAGTGATTGTAATCAATCTATCGCCTATTGTCTCCGAACGCCAGTCGCCCAAAATTTACGACTCTCTGTACGCACTGACCTTTTGATTTACACGCTACTTTTTATACGTGGTCAGCAGATGATATATTATTCTATGATATTTATTGAATTTAATATATAACAATGGGCCATGAATTATTCATTTATTTTGCGCTTCGTCGCTTGACTCCAGAATAAAGGAACGATTGGAAAGAGTACGCAGGATTAAAAATGCTGTTTAAAAAGTCGTGGAAATATGATAAATAAATATTTCCAAACTTTCCATATACTGGTTTTTTGTTTTAACATGCAGGATACTGGCACATTCCACATAAATAGATCGTCCAATGTTCTTATAAATATTATTAAAATCGTACAATGTACTACAAAATTTCTACATTTTCGCTAATCTCATGTCACCAAAATAAACTCACGCGATAGTCTAACTAGCGCCTTTTAATCTCTCCATTATCTCGCAAACGATGCGAAGGATTCGCCGCTCCTGAACGTTCACAATGCTTGCAATTGCTCGCAGACAATCTCGTGCATCTGCAAGTCAGAGTACGTAACTGGGTTTCGCGATGGTCGGGTTGCAGAGTCGGGATACGAGGCGCTATCGCGTCAGAAAGCCGATTC